>NW_005200011.1:0-2390 GCF_000372725.1 Emiliania huxleyi CCMP1516
GAGAAGCGCACCCAGCGGGCCGGATGATTGGCATCGGGTTACGGGCTAGAGGGCCAACTTGTATTTCTCACGATCTCCCCACCAAACTTACACCGCCTGGCGGGCGGCTTCCGCCCAATTCGGCCAACCGGGCAAACGCGCCCTCAATCAGTAGTCTCCATGTCGGAAACCTCTCAAGTGCCGCGCACTGCCTCCACGGTCTTGACTGACGCGGCTGCTGCGGCCGTCGCGGAGTTCTCGATGGGCGCGGACCAGAGCTTGTCGGCAGGTGCCGTGGGAACCGTGGGAACCGGATCGCAACATGCTGGCAGCGGGCGCAACCTGGCAGAGCCACTGTTTGAGTCCTCTCCTCACTCACTGGACTCCATCGAGCGTTCGTTAGCCAGCTCTGCCGATCGCTCGATTGGGTGCGACAATGGAGCCAGCATGGCCTCGGAGGGGACGAGGATCAAGCACGCTTGTCCAATCTGTCTCGACAGTATCAGCGGCGCGCAAGCGATCGGCTGCCTCCACATCTTTTGCCGACGGTGCATCGCGCGCCACTGCAAACAATCCTTCCCTCGCTGCCCAGTATGCCAGCGGCCCATTCCTCCAGAGGAGCAGCGAGAGTGTATGCATCCCATCCCGGGTGGCTTGAGTGACGATGACGAGGGTGATGAGGGTGACAGCAGCGACAGCGACAGCGACAGCGACAGCGACAGCGACAGCGACAGCGACAGCGACGGCGACAGCGGCGGCAGCAGCGAGGACGAGTTTAGTGACATTGACTTGCGCGAGATCCGAGACCTCGCAAAAGCCCTCGCAGGGGGGTGGGCAGAGGACTCAGAAGAGGCTCCGCCGCGCTCCCGCTCTTGAGGCTGCCGCGGGTGAATTTAGAACACCGGAGAATAATCCATTATTTTACCGCGTCGCGGGGTGCGGACCGCAGCGCGCAGGAGAGACCAGAGCGCGCACAGAGAGGAGTGTGTGTTTGGGTGGTGACCTGGTGAGACTGGTGTGTGAGGTATGTGGAACCAGCCCCTGCGCGAAGCGCGTACTCAATTGTAAAGCCAGATCTGCCTTACAGACATCCGAGTTGAAATCACGACGGGTGATTCTCACTATCCACTGGCAACTCACAAGAGTCTCCACACGCTGCACCGCTGTGGAGGGGCGATGAGAGCGCGCACATGCCGCGGCATGGGGTCGCCGTGACATCCCCCGATCCCGCGTGTGCAGGGTGTGAGCCCTGGCCGAGAGCAGTCGGGAGTCTTGTGGCAGGCCAGGAGGTGGTATGAGACAGCTCAGTCTTTGGTGGTGCGTCTGGGAAATCACGGACGTGCTTGGCGACGAATGCAGGTCATGGATACACCTCTCTGGGAGCATGGGCACATGCGAGATTGCATGGAATCGCTCACAGAGGGGTGCCGCAGCCAGGACAGGTGCAGAACGGTTGGGTGCCGAGCGATCTTTCGGAGGGTCCCACAGCGATTGACTGTTGAGCTGAGCAGCCTGCTACAACGCCGGCGCAGGACGGTGATGGCAGCCTGAAGGGCGAGGGCCCTGGCGATGGCGCCGATGCGGCTGAGAAGGGCGCCGCAATCGTTGCGAGGGCTCTGCGGAGGACGGCTGTCGCATCGTCAATGGAAGTGCGCGTGCAAAGCCGCGCGTCGGTCTCCATATCTTGGATGAACCGGGCCACTACGTTTCATTCATTATTCGACCTATTGCATATTCAGTGTATGTAGTGACAGGGTTTGCGATGAGGAGCGACTCCGAAGGGTGTTCGGGTTCCGTGACCACTAACTTACCGCCCCCCCCGGCAAGAGAACTGCGACGCATCGGTCTCATACATACTAGCACCCCATCTCGCGAGCCGATCTTCTGGCTCATGATCAACGAGGTTGTTGCGGGGCACCCGGCGGCTCGGGTCGCGCGGAAACTATTTTCCAGCAAAAGGAAGCGGCGACGTCCATTGCAGGACACATCGACAGCCGCCGTCGAGATGACGGATGTCATCCCCCGCGCCGCCCAGGACAAGCAGGTATGATGGCAGCGGTGGGACGCGAACCCAGAATTAGCTGTGCTAGTTACGTCCTTGCACTCGTAGGTGAACAACGGGATTTACGTTCAGCCGACCGAGGACGGGAATTTCGGTCTGGATAAAGACATCGCAGACAACGTGCGTTTGCCGCGTAGCCCTATCTCACGACGATCGCCCTGTTGAGCCTCTGCCGATCACGATGGTAGGCCAAGAAGAAGTACGACATCGCTAAAGAACAGGAAGTGCGCACGTGGATCGAGAAGGTCTTGGATGAAAAGCTGGAGGACGGTCTGGGAGCCCTTGAGTTCCAGAAGGTTTTGCAGTCGGGCGTCGTCCTATGCCAGCTCGCCAACAAGATCAAGAAAGA
>NW_005200011.1:4567-7163 GCF_000372725.1 Emiliania huxleyi CCMP1516
GGGGTCGAATGCCAGGGTAAGTATGAAGACGGTCAGGGGGCAATGCCAAGTAATAATACTGCAATACTGGGCGCTACTTGGTCCTCCAGCCCCGCCGAGTATCCCAGTATCCGCATCAGAGATGGCCAGTATCCAGCAGTATCCCGCAGTATCCTGCAGTATCCTGCAGTATCCCAGTATCCGGGGTCGGCCCTCGAGCGATGCACTGCGCTGCGGCCGCAGTCGTACGTCCAGCAGCGGGATGCGAGGCAGCAGCTAGGTGGGGAGGGATTGAGCCAATTGAGCAGCGTGGGCAAGCGAAGACTGCCGTAAAGTGTGTGCCCGCGCCCTGCCGGCGCAATGGTGTAAACGCGTGTGCAAGGGCTGGCGGGGTGGGGAAGGCGGCAACGCAACGAGGTGGGCGAAGACGGCTGAGGCGCCAGTGCTGGAACTGAGGGAGAGTGTCGTGGCAGTGCACTGGTGCTGGTGCTGTGTGGAGAGGAAGACCCACATCGGGGAGGCGTCACGGCCAACATTGAGAGCAGCAAGGTGGTCACGTCCTGCGGCGCACGCACAGGAATCATAGTATATCACACAGCAGCTGTGCCGTAAAAGGGTCCCAGAGCTATCTCGGTGGCTAGGGGCGCTGGATTGGCTGGGCGCGTCAGCTCCCACAAGCGCACTGCATGCGATATCAACGTTGTGATGCAGCGTCAGCCTTGGCAATTGAAGCTTGGCGCCGGCACGCAGGAGCACCAGCGTCTGCAGCGCTTGAATGGCGTGTGCAAACTTTTGCATCTCAGGCGGCCGGGCGTCGCGGCGCCCTCTCGCAAGTGCTGTGACCCAGGGAGGGCGCGTGAAAGTGATAGAACGGTCGAAAAGTTCGAGCCGTCATTCTGTCGCCGAAGTTCCTTCGATGTCTCCTCCCGCTAACCCCAACCAGCCCCGCACGACCCCAATCGGCCGCACACCGCCACACAGCAGGCTCTGGTGACCGACACAACTCTTTGCTTGGCGCCGGACCGTCTCGAGTGAACCCACCGCTGTGGGCGCCGCCGCTGAGCATCACGGCAAACGGGTGACGGACCTACACATAAACTGAATCACCTCGGCCGACCATGCCGCTGCGGCCGACGATGTCGGATGCTCTCGAGCACTCTCCAGCGCCGGGCGCGGTCCTGACACAGCCGGCCGTGCTTCACCGCCGCTGTTCAGCTCGGCGGCAGAAATGGCAGCGGATACGAGCTCTTTACCGACTACCGAGCGGCAGTCGGAGAACTCGTGAGCTTCCACACATCACAACTCCTGCCGATGCATTCTGGAACAATCACATAACGCCTGCCATCACCACTGCCCACTTGCGACATTTGTAGCCCAAGCCGGTCCGTAGTATCCCAGTCTCCCAGGATCCGGTATCCACATCAGCCAGGGATGCTCTAGGGAGGGGTGCAGCTGCATGGTGACAACTACCAGTGAGAAGGATGGGGATGCAGCTGGCTGCTGGACCATGGCTTACACACGGGCACACTTCCATGAATTGCCAGTATCCAGCAGTATCCAGCAGTATCCCGCAGTATCCTGCAGTATCCCAGTATCCGATGCGCCGGCTCCGAGTATTGCGGTGAAAATACTGCGCGATACTGCCATGGCCACACTACTTCAGTAACACAGTATCTGCATGCCCCAGGCCCAGTATTGCAGTATCACCCTCGCGGCAGAGAGGTATTTGCGCCACCGATACTTGGCCTTTGCTTGCGGGATATTGGGATACTTGGCCAAGGGCCGTGTGCAGGTAGCATGCAGTATTGCAATAAAAATACTTGCTTTGCGTGTCTGAAATACTGGAATACTGCGCCACAGCACCTCAGATACTGGGATACTGGAAATACTGTGGAATACTCCAACTCTCCTTGCCTACTCAACCACTGCCCGATTGCTGGGTTCGGGATCCTTAGCCTACCCGGGTAGCATGCGTGTGAGCGCTGTCAGAGCGGTGTTTCGACACCGATATCGTTCAAGGAGAACGCTGATTCAAAATCCGCTGTTCACACTTCACAGGTAAGTGTAAGCGGAGCGGCTGAGTAGATACAGCGAATCCTTTGTGTTCACACCTGCATGTGCAAGAGCAGGTGTGAACCGATTTCGGCCTTAGCCGTCGGTATGCCAATAGCGTGCTAGCCAAGTAGTACGCAGTTGGATTCCGAGCTCTTGGAGTTCCTTTCGCACTGGGGCGCAGACCCACGCATGGCGCGGGCCGCAGTTAGTTTGTCCTTCCGGGACAATAAAAACCCGTTGCAGGCGCGACCGCAACGCACAGCTTGCAGCCGGCAATCGCGGGCGTGTTTGGGGAGATGGGGGATCGGCGGTGACGGCACCTCCCGGATCGAGTTAGGACACGAGACGTACACCACACGTACACGCACCCGGAGCGGACGCGATCGCAGCGATACTGTGAGATGACAGCTGCAAGACGTCCCCAGAAAAACCTGCCGTGTGAATCGTGCGTGCGTTTGAGAGAGGCTTTTTTGTTGTGAAAGAAGCTAAGTAGGTTTTTCGTTCGGCTCGCTCAAATAAGAAATATGTACATACACGATATAGCGGACAGCCGGCTCGCGCG
>NW_005200011.1:11851-37830 GCF_000372725.1 Emiliania huxleyi CCMP1516
CCAGAGAGGGAGAGAGCAGGGGAAGGTAGAGAGCGCCTGTCCGTGAAGCTGAGTAGCGGGTGAGCTGACACGCTGACACCGCGCACAAAAACACAAACTCCAGGCCCCAAATGATGTGTGAGTGTTAGATTTGTTTGGTATTGCTAACACAGGTACACCGCGCGCTCCTTCATTCCATTTCTCATGTGCCCCAAAAGAGAGAACATCGCGAATTTCGCGCCGGCGGCCGGGTCTGGCAAAATTCTTGAGCATCGTTTTCTCATTCTAAAGAAAGAAAGAAAACGGACAAGCCTGGGGGAGGAGGACAGGGTCCCCACCTGCACGAGCAGGATTTTGGAAGGACGATCAGGCGCACAGGTGGGGCTCTCCTCGTTCGGCCGGAGCGTCCTGGGCGGGCAAACGCCCGCGGCCCGGCGGCCGACTCTGGGATTGTAGGTCGAGTCTTGGGGTGGTACGGAGACGGTCACGAGAGACGGGGGACGGACGGAACCTCCGGACTCTAGGACGACGCCACGGGACTCTAGGAGCGAGAGAGTATGAAGGGAGTCTGGGCGGGGCTTCGGCCCGACGTCCCCCCCCTCGACGAGTCGACGTACGGCTCTAGTCGAGTAACCTTAGGGGACCCCTAGGGTTCTGAGGGCCGGATTTTTTAAGACCTTTTAAGAAACGACAAACGAGGAGGTTTGGGGGCTTAACTTGCCATTTAAGAGATTGCAGGCACGGGGGGTCCCTCTTTTAAGACCGTTTAAGAAAATCGGCCTCGCCGGCACGCGTCGCTGGGTTCCGCGCCGTTTTCTCCAATACTGCCGTTGTTAGGCACAAACCCGCCTCTGAAGACACATCTGTAAGTCTGGTGCACTGGCAGGAGCCATACTCGCATAGGGGACGCGTGCTAGCTGACTGTAGCCGGCTTCCCGGCCTCCGGCGTGTCTACCGGGAGCCTCCCGGACCATCGACCTCGGGAGCTCTCCCGCACCGTTTAAGCGTTTAAGACCGTTTAAGGAATTGGCGGCCCAGCAGCTCTTAAAACTTGCCATGGCAAGTTTTAAGCCGTTTAAGCCGCAGGCGCCCCAGGGCCCACCCTTTTAAGCCTAGGGGTCCCCTAAGCGAGTAACCGTAACTCGCTTTGTCAATCTCTTCGGACCTTTGATGTGAGTCAGGTCGGAGTCCATCGGCGGAGTCGTCGACATCGTGGTCGACGGGGTGTGCGAACCGATAGCGCAGTGGCGTGTCGGCGAGCGAGCCGAAGGCGCGCGCGAGAGAGAAATCCCTCGTCGGATTGGTCGACATTGTGGTCGACGGCAATGTGTTCTCCTTCTACTGTCGTGCATATGGCAGAGAGTCGCCCGCCGCTGCCATGCCGGAAGGGCAGGTCGAACCAATTGCGTAGCAGTCGTGTGGATCACCGGTATTACATACGCCCTGGCGAGCTGGTGCATCCACTTGGTTACCACGATCGACCGCCGCTACCACGTTCGGCCGGAGCGTCCTGGGCGGGCAAACGCCCGCCCCGGCGGCCGACTCTGGGATTGTAGGTCGAGTCTTGGTGGTACGGAGACGGTCACGAGACGGGACGGACGGAACCTCCGGACTCTAGGACGACGCCACGGGACTCTAGGAGAGAGAGTGTGTGAAGGGAGTCTGGGCGGGGCTTCGGCCCGACGCTCCTCACCTGCTCCTGACAAGGGACACGAGCTAGCGCGGTGCACGGTTTGACCCCAGTCAAGGTTATGAGAGCGGCCATAACAGGTGTTATGGCTGTTATGACTGGTTGCTCATAACACCTCATAACACCTCATAACACCTCATAACACCTCCATCGCTGTTGTGGCTGTTATGCCCACCCTACACCATTATCACCTCATAACCACCTCATAACACCTCATAACACCTCATAGCACTCATAACACCTCCCAGCTCCCACTGGTTGTTATGACAGCCAGCATAACAACCTCATAACAGCTGTTATGTGTGTCCCACGGAGTCTTTTCTTCTGGAGCCCCGCCGCGCGGACCCGGTGTTTCTTCGCCGCGGTAAAACTCTTCTTTTGGAGCGCCCGCGCCCCGCCCCGCCCCGCGTAGGCCGTAGCTACTACCCCCTCCAACTTCACGCAAGGTTAACTACTAATCTTGTGCGAGCAAGGCTTGCTCGCAGAAGATTAGTGCTTAAAAACGCGAAAAGCAAATTGCGTGCAACTGGGAAGGGGGGGGGGGGCGGGGTCTTCAGGGGTCTTGATTGTGAGCAATCTGAAGCCATCGCTCAGGCCTCAGGAGAGGCAGGTTGATGTTATTGAATTTAACTTGAGGGCAAAAGAGAAAATAGTTGGCGATCGATGCCGAACCTCGCGCGCGGAAGGCCGAAGCGAAAATTCCTCCGACGGCAGTTCGGTGTGGCCTCTCGGGCCAAAACACCGTGGACCCGGGACGGCTCTCTCATAGGACATAGCAGCCCGGCCCCATAACAGCCACAACACCCATAACATGTTATGGGCTGCTATGCCCAGAGAGCCATAAGCCATAACCAATAACAAAACTGTGAGTGGGAGGGTGCACACGGTGGACTCCCAACTCCACTGGCGGTCTCATCTCAGTCTAGCGACCTGCATCCAGCTTCTCACTGGCCGTCTCTCGCTGCCACAGGCACACTGACAGGGGAAGGCGGCCGCGGTCAAGCGTGCGCGGTTTCTTCTTGCGGACTCTGCAAAGAGCGCTGCGATGCCCAGCGAGCCGCACGTTGGCTCGGGCGGCTTGACGCCGGGGGCGCCCGTGCAGGCCCCCACACTTCCGCCCGCCGCCCACCCGCCCACCCCCAGGACCGCCCTCCCTCAAAACCTCGATCCCCGAACATGATGACAGCGAGTCGCCACGCCACAGGATGTGCCACCGCCGGGCGGCTTCAAGCCGGTACGATACTCGCGGAACCTGCCCAAGGGAGGGCCGTCGTCGCTGGTGATCGCACTCGGCTCCGCCGCCCTCTTCACATTCGGCATGTACAAGGTCATATCCGCCAACCGGCTGCGCCGGTTCGCGCGGGCCCACTCGCGCAACGGAAATGCCCCGCTGCCGCGCGCCGAGCGCCGACCTGTGCGCCACCAGGTCATGGTTTCGCGAGGAGAAGGACATACGGCTAGCGATCCTGCCCTTTCTGACGGCGGAGTCCGACTTGCAGTGCGCAGACGCCCCGCGCGTTGTTTAGACGCCGCATGTGCGCGCGTCTCCCCTCCCGCTGAGCGTCCACTCCACCCGCGCGGCAGGCAACAGCACATCAAGAGCACGCTCACCCAGAAGGAGGCGGAGCTCATGGCGAGCGTCCCTGGCTGGGAGGCGGGTGCGAGCGTCTACCACTCGCGGTACATGAAGCCGATGGAGAAGATTGGCGTTCCGCAGTCCCAGAAGAGCATCTTCGGCGCCACCTCGTGATCGCCGACCGCTCGTCTACTACTCTTTTAGCGTTAGCACGGCACTCAGGGCCGGTGGATGTTGGCGGCGGGCCGCTCTGACCTCTGTCCGCTCTCGTCGTCGTGCCCTCTCGAAAAGCGCTCGGGCTCGCGGCGCGTGACTCGCTCCCAGCACGCTTTGTTCATGCCATAGTTTTTTCTTTTCATTCTGCAAAGGGGTGTGAACGGAGAGAGCAAACTCCTGGCAGCTCCCACAGTCGAAATGTGCGCCAGCTGCCCGCTCACCTGTGTCACGCCGCCGCGCACGCACCTCGCTATGTGCTCGCGCGAGCTCCCGCCCGAGCCTCCAGCTCGGTTTCCCACTGCTGCGGAGCCGATCGCTTTTCCTCGGCGCTCGCGTCGAGCCGAGCTCTCGGCACTCTACGGCGGGCGTCGCTGTGCGGGGCGCCCGTTTCCTGCTGGCCCGAGCGGAAAGCTCCACGTGCCCGCGCGAGCTCCGGGCCGAGCCTCCAGCTCGGCGTCCCACTGCTGAGGAGCCGATCGTCGTCCGTCGGTGCTCTCGAGGAGCCGAGCTCCTTGGCCTGCGGCCGGCGACGCTGCAGGACGGCGCGCGCGCACCCCCCCCCCCTTCACCCGCGCGTTTTTCGGCGGGCGGGGCACAGGCACCCTTCGCCCCGGGGTTTTTACGGGGCGCAGCCCCCCCCCCCCCCTCCCTCGATCTCGCGGCGAGAGCACGAGCGCGCCGTCCCCCGGCGACGCGCCGCCACGCTCTTCCTTAGGTCGTCCTCCGAGATATCGGTGCCGGACCGGCGGGGCGGGGGCGGGGTGGCGTCGGAGCAAGTGTCTCGGCCTTCGGTCGACGGAGCGGCGACCCGCGAGTACGCTTCGTGGGCGCCCGACGAGGGTGGTGCTGCTGTCGCTCTGCCGCGTGCGCAGGCGTGCGCAGGCGTGCCGAGGTCTCGCGACGGCACTCAGCCCTTCGCTGGGCGTGTGGGACGCCGGGTACGACGAGCACGGCTTCTGGTCCGTCGAGGCTGCCCGCGCGGCGCGCGACGCGGCGGCGGCGCTTGCGCTGGACGCCGCCGACGGCGGCGCGGGGGCGGCGCGGGGGCGGCAGGCGCGGGGGCGGCAGCCGGCCCAGCGGGTCGCGGCCCTCCGCCCCCGCGGCGTCGTTGGAGGGCGAGCACCTCGAGTACCTACGGCGGCGGGGTGCGCCGTGGGGCGAGCCGCCCGTCGCGGGCGCCGCCGCGCCGCCGGAAGGGGCGAGGCGGCGAGCGAGGATCGTCGACTTTTGGCCGGGGGGCGCTCTCGACACTTACCGGCTGAGGTCACGTCGTCGGGCGCGTCGACGGGCTGGTTGGCCATGGTCCGCACGGCGGGGCGGCTGCGCCGCCAGGACTCGCGCGTCGCTGCACGCGGCCTGCAGAAGGAATGACAGCTCGGCGGCAAGGCTTTTCTTGCGCCGGGACGGCTAGGCTTTTTGTGAGACGCCGCTCTCGCGGAAATCGAGGAAGGCTTGGACTTTTCTTTTCTTGGGAAACGGGAGTGTTGGTTTAGAAGAGGCTGGCCAGCGACTGGACACACCGGCATGGGGGGACGCAAGCAAGGACGGGGATTGGAGGTTGTAGAGAGAGATTTAACTTTTTAAGCACAGCTCGAGGCGAAATAAAATTAGAAAGAAATGTACTCCCACCCTCTCTCTCTCTCTCTCTCTCTCTCTCTCTCTCTCTCTCTCTCTCTCTCTCTCTCTCTCTCTCCCTCTCCCTCCCTCCCTCCCTCTCTCTCTCTCTCTCTCTCTCTCTCTCTCTCTCTCTCTCTCTCTCTCTAAACCGTCTCACTCAAAATCTCTCTCTTTCTATCTCGGCTCTCTCTCTCTCTCTCTCTCTCTCTCTCTCTCTCTCTCTCTCTCTCTCTCTCTCTGTCTCTCTCTCTCTCATATCTCAAAATCTCTCTCTCAGAAGCGGAGCACACACGAAGATCGAAGTCGGCACAACAAAAATCCCCTTTGCAGCCAAGCCTACAGGGCACCTAATCTCTCTGGACTCTGCTCCCTACTCCCACCCACCACCCTCTCTACACGTCTCAGCTCTATCTGGAGTCTCAAAGAAAGAAAGAAAACAGCGACACCCCAAGGCCAAGCGCCAAGGGAGGGATGAGAGGACGGCACGCCGCTACCACACAGGGATTTTAGGGGAGAAGTGTGGTGCTAGCAGGTGTGTGTACTTTTTGCTTGGGGCGACACTCATGCTGAAATTCTGGAAAAACCTGAGCGGCCCCTGCGGTGCCCCTACCTACCTACCTACCTACCTACCCTACTTATGGGAAACTAAAAAAGAAATCACCGGATGGGTGAAGGTGGGGTACTATACCAACTGAAGTGATGGTTGGTGGTACTCTCCTGCAACCACAGTCCTTCCTGTGACATGGCAGGCCACTCTCAGGCCCTACAAAGCATCAGATCACCCACTTGGGGAGGGTTGACATCGTGATTTCTGCGGAAAATTTCTTTTTATGCTGTGAAAATTCCGGTGTGAAGAGAGGGAAAAACCCGAGGGGAGGGCCCAGACCTACCCTACCTACCCCGGCATGAGTGTCGCCCCAAGCAAAAAGTACACACACCTGGTGCTAGCCGTCGCCCACCCTCGGGCGTCTACCTCTTTCTATCTCCCTTCGCAGTTTCTCACCAATTCTCGCAGCGACCTTCATGCCACCTCGCGTTCTTCCCACTCTCGTCGTTCTCTCTCCTGCTGTCTCTTCCCCTGACTCATCGCTCTCCACGGCCTCGTTCGGACCGCTTGTTTTTTCACTGTTTCTTGCGCACGCGTCACTGCCACGACATCTACCCCCTCCCCTCGCAAAAACATGGCGGAGAACCTGGCTCCGGACGACGTGAACCTCGACCGGTCGAGGCCCTTCTGGTGGCGCAGGCTCACGGACTGCGATCCCATCTCGCTGGAGCCGCTGCGCCGACTGCGTGTCGAGCCGTTTGAGCTCGCCGCGAGCGAGGAGACTTCTCACTCCTACTTCTTCGACGCGAGGCTGCTGGCCTCGTACCTGGTGAGCTCGGGCTCGTTCGCGCATCCGATCTCGAGGCGCGAGCTCACGCGCGACGACTGCGTCCGGCTCGACGCCCACCTCCGCAAGCACCGGCTCGGCAAGGCGTGCGTGGAGCACGCCTGGGAAAACAAGGAGGACTACAAGAGGCAGAATGCGGCAACGAGCCAGGTGCGCGACATCCAGGCGGAGGCGACGGAGCTGCTCCGCGCCTTCTACGCCGCCTCTGGCCACGACTCCGGCGCCCTCCGCGGCGGCGGCCGCGGCGGCCGAGGCCGAGGCTTTGGCCGCGGAGGCGGCGGCGGAGGGGAGGAGGCGGCGGCCAGGCACGACTACGTGGACGAGGAGGAGTTTGTGGAGAGCGTGCCGCTCGGCGGCGCGCAGATCTCCTCTGCCGCCGACTTCCCCTCCCTCGGCGACGCCTCCGTGCCGCCGGCGGCGGCGGCAACTCCGCTCCAGGCCTCTTGGCTCGGGCGGGGGGGCGGCGGCCTCAGTCCGGCGGCTTCGGGCGTCGACCTGGCCAACGCGGAGGCCTTCCCAAGCCTCGGCGGCGCGGGCAGGGGCGGCGGCGCGCCGCTCAGCGCCGGAGGGTGGGGCGGGCGTGGCGGCGCCGCGCTCCGTCAGCCCGCGGCGGCGCCGGCCGGCGGCGCCAGCCTCGCGGCGTTCGCGGGGGCGCAAGGTGGGCGAGAGCCGCCGGCGGTCGACTCTGCCGAGGCGTTCCCAAGCCTCGGCGGCGGCCCCGCACCGCGGCCCTCCTCGTCCGCCGCCGGCGTGGGAGGCTGGTCCCGCGCGGTCGCCTCTGCCGCGCCGGCGCCGCCTCCGACGATGGCGCAGACCGCCTTCGCGTCTGCGGAGCCGCCGCCGTCGATCGACTCGGCGGAGGCCTTCCCGACGCTCGGCGCGGCGATGCGGTCGGGCGTGCCGCCGGCGAGGCGCCTCGACAGGGACGAGCTCGTCCGCCGCAACCGCAGCCTGCAGGCAGCGCTGTCCGGCTCGCTGGCGGGCGAGGGGCGCGAGCGCGGCATGGGTCTCTTCAAGGTTGCGTCGCTCGCCTTCCAGCGCGGCGCCTCCGACGCCACCGCCTACATCGCCGCCTTCGTCCACGTCTTTGGCAACGAGGCCGCGCTGGTGCACCTGCCGGAGCTCATCGCCCTCTGCCCCGACGCGCCAAAGCAGGCCGACCTCGGCCGCGCGTTTGACGTCTTCCGCGCGGAGCGTCTAGCCGAGCGGGGCGCCGCCGTCGAGCGGAGCGCCGCAGGGGTGGGCACGTTTGGGAGGGGGGGCAGGAGCAACGGCTGGGGCCGTGGTGGACGCCGCGGAGGAGGGTGAGTGTGGGGGAAGTGAGCTGCGTGGCGGGCGGCGCGGCGACGCGGTTACGGTCTAGTCCGAGACGCGGCGCGGCGCGGCGACGCGGTTAGTCCGAGACGCGGCGCGGCGCACAGGTTGTGTATCGGGCACCCGAACTACCGCACTGCCTCGTCTTAGAACAGCTCTCGCACTCGCTACTCTCATTACCGAAAAAAGCGCCCGCCCACACACCCTGCGCCTGGGCGCGCCCCGAGAGCGCGCCCCGAGAGACCGCGCGGTCGAGGCGATATCGCGGCGCCTGCTGTGGTGCCGCGAGATACAGTCCATACAGCATCCGCCCGGCCGTCGCGCGCACCACCCACTCCGGCGCTCTGGGGTGACGGGGGCGCAAACTCTCCAGGGCGCGGCTCAGCCCCAACCGTCGCTTTGCTTCTCGCCGAACAATGCGGCAGAAGCGCCGGTGGCGAGCAGCAGCACAAAGCCCGAGAGGTTGAAGAAGACCTGTCGCGGTCGTGGGCATGTCAGGGCCATTGGGAGGCGGTGATGTGGCTGTGAGTCGGGAGATGAGCGGCGCGGCACTCACAGAACCCGACTCGATGACGTCGACGTGCCACATGACGATCGGCACACCGATCACCAGCGTGACGAGCGACGCGAGTAGGAAGATCGCCCAGTGGAACCCCGTCGGCGCCGAGTCGAAGAGTGACTCGCTCTGCCGCGCGAGCGCCGCCAGCGGCAGCAGCATGAGTGCATAGAGGAGGAGGCTCATCAGCGGCCACCAGTTATTGTACATCGCGCACGCGAGGATGTGCATGAAGATGGCGAGGCTCAGTAGCCCCGCTGGGACCAGGAGGCCGACGAGGTTGGACATGGTGGCCGGCGTTCCACTCGCGGGCGCCCTGGCGAGTAGAGGCCCCGCCCACGAAGGGTACCGGAGAGCGGGGGGGCGAGTGAGGCCCCGCTTGAGACTAAATTTAGTGCGTGTGAACGCCGGCACTCCTCCAAAATCACCTCGGAGGTTTTTGCCACGGCGCTGCAGCGTCGCCACGGCTACTACATCTCCAGCGCCAAGTACGTGTACGACGCCAAGGAGGCTATGCGGAAGGGCGACCAGCTTGCAAACGGATCGAACGAAGGACCTGAGGGAGGGTGTAGAGGATGTAGAGTGTAGAGCGCTGTAGAGCTGTAGAGATGTAGAGCGCTGGAGAGCGCTGTAGAGCGCTGTAGAGCTGTACAGCTCTACATCCGCCGCGGGACGAGGCGCCTCCGTTGTAGAGCGATGTAGAGGCGCTCTACAACGTGAAATCTCTACATACAACACACTCTACATCATAAGCGGCGAACGAGGCACGACATGAGGCGCGTTGCACTTGCCACCTTGCCAGTGCTGCCCTGGTGCTGCCCTGGCCTTCTGTCTGCCCGCCCAATGGGTGGCAGGTGCCTCTGCTGCTGTGGCATGCCTCACGGCTGCGACTGGCCGGCGCCTCGGCGCGTCAGCTCGGCTCGGCGTAGTGATAGTGGCCAGCGCAACTCGCCTGGACTCAACGCTCAGGCCAGGAGCTCCCGCACGCGCTGGCGCGAGTCATGGCGCATGCAACGCGCAGCAATGCTCTCCTCGCCTCGCGCAAATGCGACCGTCCTCGCAGCCGACAGTCCACCGCCTGCTAAAGAAGCACAGCGACGAATGCGGCACCGGCGACACATGGCAGGCTGGTCATGACGCAGTCATAGGGTGTTGGTGTGCCGTCGGAATGACTCTCTGTGTGTCAGGACTCTCTGTGTGTCAGGGATAGTCAGGGCTGTCCATCAGAGCTCCAGTAAGCTCGGAGACACCCCATTAGCGCGGCTCGACCTCTTTGAGTCACTGCCTTCCCGGCGGTTTGGCTGTAGAGCCTCTACAACAAACTCTACAGCAAAATCGCGCTCTACATCGCTCTACAACGGAGGCGCTTCGTCCCGCGGCGGATGTAGAGCTCTACAGCTCTACAGCGCTCCAGAGCGCTCTACATCTCTACAGCTCTACAGCGCTCTACACTCTACATCCTCTACACCCTCCCTCAGCGAAGGACATTCCGTGCGAGCACAACATTCGTCACAACGGCACCATGTATGCGTCGGCCAACATGGTCCGTGCACGAGCCTGCGGCAAGCTCGTGCTCGGTGACAAGGCGAACCCTCAGACGACTTTCCATCTCAACGAGGGGCACGTCACCGACATGTGCGAGATCGGCGGGGACCTGCAGTCCCAGCGCGATGTCCACTACGAAGTCAAGGTGCCTAGCGCCCTCACAAAGACGAGGCAGGCTGGGCAGGGCTCGGCGGCACACGGCGGATGCTGTGCGTCACTGGGCCACAAGTTTGGTTTCGGCAACACCCTCGACCAAACCTTGCTCAAGGTTCTTGGGTGCAAAGAGCGCGGCCACAAGTCACAGGGCCCGCTCGTCCATGCGACCGGTAAAGGCTGGGTCAAAGGGCACAAGGGACAGTACTACGACGCGCTCCATGTCAAGAACGGAATAGTCAAAATTTGTCTCGTCGAAAGCCAGGTCGGCATTGCGCCGCCGACCAAGAGAATCATCTTCAACTTCGCCAAAGAGGTCAGCAGCCCGAGCGCCGTCGACCGCACCGACTACGGCACAGCCTCCGGCAGCGCCCGGGGCTTTGTCCAGCACCACTCGCAACAGCTCTCGCGCGCCGCCGTCTGTGGCGACGCGCAAAACATCAACAACGCTGCTCGCAACATGCGTGTCGCGCACTCATTCATGACCGGTCTCAATGTCCCACCCCCTGCGCGCGGGCCTTCTAGGCCCGTGGGTAGTCTCACCCCATCCCCAGGGCTTGGGCTACAGTGGGTTGCGGGCATTAAGAAAACAGGATGCCGCGGCACGCCGCCGTTTCTAAGCCTTTCCACAGCCCTCTTCCACCCCACGCCGTGGTTTCTTAGCTCCGGCCGGGGCACTCAAGCCAGAGCGCCGGCCCGAAGGATTTTTTGGTAAGAGGTAAGCTGCCTGCGGTCCGCGAGCGAGGGCGGTGCCAGAGTCTGCCGCCAAGTCGGCTCTCTGGATGACGGGAAGACGCACACACGCCTCCATCCACTCCACTCAGAACACCGCAGACTTGGAAAGTGACAAGTGCGCGCCGCAGGCAGGCGAACGAAGAGAAATTTGAGCTGCGGCTCCCGTTCACACTCGTGTCTGGCCTTTTCTCGGGGCCGCGCCTGCGGCGCGCCGTGGTTTCTTAGATTTTTGCGGAAATCGCTTGGTAGGGTTTCTTAATGCGACGTTTTCTTAATGCCCGCAACCCACTGTAGAGCAGGTTTTCCGGAAAACAAAAAGGAAAACAGGGGGTCCCCAGCACTTTGCGTTTCCGGAAATTTCCAGGGAAAACAGAGGGTGTTTGGTGCTCCATTCTGGAAAGTCGCGAGTTTCCCTGAGTCTGAGAGCTGGTCTGGGGCAAAATCTGAGGCAAAATCGAGGAAATCGACAAAATACCCAGGCGGTCGCAGGGTAAGTTCCAGGTATACACGGGTTCTCCGCAAAATTCCCGGCATTTTGCCGATTTGCATTTGGCCTAAAATTTGGCTGATTTTGGGCCCAAACCAGCCTCAGACTCGGCTCAGCGCCCAAAGTTTGACGATTTCCACGGAGTTTTCCCGGGAAAATAGAGAGGAAAAGAGAGGGTGTTGTAGAGAAAAAAGGAAAGGAAAACAGACGGGGTGCGAGAGGCAAACCTGCTCTAGCCCAACCCAGGGCCTCCAGGGCTCGCACCTCAACCTCTCACAGGACCAGCGCACAGCGCCATAGGAGGTATTTTCTTCTCAATAACAAGGCTGTGAATCCGTCACGAGCCTGCGGCAAGCTCTTGATCGGTGACAAGGCGAACCCTCAGACACGAGGGTCGAGGCAGGCTGGGCAGGGCTCGTGGGCTCGGCGGCACACGGCGGATGCTGTGCTTCACTTGGGCCACAAATTTGGTTTCGTTGGCACCCTCGACCAAACCTTGCTCAAGGTTTTGGGTGCAAAGAGCGCGGCCACAAGTCACAGGGCCCGCTCGTCCATGCGACCGGCAAAGGCCTAGCAGGCAAAGGCTGGGTCAAAGAGACAAAGAGCACAAGGGACAGTACTACGACGCGCTCCATGTCAAGAACGGAATCGTCAAAATTTGTCTCGTCGAAAGCCAGGGCGGCATCGCGCCGCCGACCAAGAGAATCATCTTCAACTTCGCCAAAGAGGTCGGCAGCCCGAGCGCCGTCGACCGCACCGACGGCACAGGCAGCCTCCGGCAGCGGCCAGCGCCCGGGGCTTCGCCCAGCACCACTCGCAACAGCTCTCGCGCGCCGCCGTCTGTGGCGACGCGCAAAACATCAACAACGCTGCTCGCAACATGCGTGTCGCGCACTCATTCATGTGATGACCGGTCTCAATGTCCCACCCCCTGCGCGAGGGCCTTCTAGGCCCGCGAGTCTCACCCCATCCCCCCCAGGGCCTCCAGGGCTCGCACCTCAACCTCTCACAGACCAGCGCACAGCGCCATACGAGGTATTTTCTTCTCAATAACAAGGCTGTGAAAACAAGGTCTCTGAAGCATCCGCCGCCGCCGCCGACGCGCCGACAACTCCTGAGAAGGCAGGCATCAAATGTCGAGGACGGAGAGCATTGCTAGAAATCGTACCCCAAACTCTGTCGAGCGGGAGCTCGGTCAGGGGTGGTAGAGAGATGTAGGACCTTCCTTCGGTCCGCCTCTCACACCCTCGTCACTGTCTGCGATGTGAGCTTCTTGTTTCTTATCAACCTATCTGTGAATGAGTGCGTATATAGCGCGACTTTAGCGCGACTTTAGCGCAAATTTAGTACATATTTAGCACATATTTAGCACATATTTAGTGTGTTTTATCTCCAATTTAGCGCCACATTTAGTTCACTTTAGGTGCGGGCAGCTGCAGTACATTTAGTGTGGGTCCCGCATCTTTAGTGCGGGCACGCATCTTTAACACGTCTTCCCGGCCACACCACAGCTAGCCAGGGCCGCGTGCTTTGCTCCTTGGCTGCCAAGAATGCACCACAGGCAGGAGATGCCTCTCCCTGCTACCCCTCACCTCTCCCTGCTGCCACGGCAGCGCCACCATCGTCTGCTCGGCCGTGTCTGCCATCGCAGTAAAGTCGTTATGTTCCGGCAAACAGTTTTGCCGCTCGGCGGGCCCGGAGAAGCAGCCGGGAAAGCACCGGAGGCTGATATTTAGCTGAAAAACCTTCGTTCGGTTGGGGATGGGACGGGAAACTTTTGCGAGTGGGCAGGGGACTGCAGGGGGAGAGGGGGAGGGCCGGGAGGGAGGCCCAGCGAGGGGCTGCGGCTGGATCCTAGTGAGTGCGCGGATGGACTAAAGACGCACTAAACCTCGCTAAATCTGGATGTACAGTTGTAAAGTCGCACGCAGTGAACTCGCGCTAAAGTTGCGCTGAATTCGCGCTAAAGTTGCGCTAACTAAATTCGCGCTAAAGACTAAACTGAGAGAAACTTGAGAGAAGAGAGCACTAAAGTGTTAAAGATGCAGTACACATAAACACTTCACACCGCACTAAATTTAGACCCAGGCGCCCTCCGCCCCCCCCCCCCCCCCCCGGTGCTCTTCTTCGACACAAATACCTCGATAGCCACAGCACAGACAATCGCATGAGAAGCGAGAAAAAAGAAACACGCGCCCGTGCCGACTATGCGCAGAGCGGAGGCTCGGACGTCGCTGGTGGCTGAAAGGTGGTGATGGTGGCGAGATCTTTTTGTTTGTATTGCAATTTCTCGCATTTACTTGATATCCCGGCGCGTCCCGATAAACCGAAACGACGTGACCGTCCAACAATCGCGAGGTGGTCCCCAGTGCACACAAAAGCTTTTGCGCAAAAAGAAAAAAGAAAGAAAACAGAAACTCAAGGGAGGGATGGGAGGACGGCACGCCGCCACCACACAGGCTTTTGCGCAGCAACCCGCCGCGGCCCACGCGACATTTTTTTTTGGCACAGCACGGGGCCGACATCTGCGACATCTGGTGGCTGGGCGCTGGTGGCTGGGCGCATCTCCTCAATCGTGTACAATGCGTGCTGCTGAGGAGGACGTCGCCGCGTCTCCATTCGCCCGCCTCCCTGACGCTCTTGTTGCGCTCGTCCTCTCCCACCTCTCCGACGTCGCCTCGATCGGTCGCGCGCTCACCGTCTCGCGCGGCTTTGCAGCGGCCGGCACAGCCGATGCCCGCCTCGTCTGGGCTCGCGCCGCGGCGGCGCTGCAGTGGCGGCTTCGGCGGCGAGAGAGCGAGACGGACCGCGAGCTGTGTGTACGCGCGAACGCGCGGAGGCAGCGCATCGCAGTCTTTGGCGGAAGCTTCCGCAGTCCTCTTTACACGCACGACATGTACGACGTGGCTCGGCAGGAGTGGCTGCCCTCCCCTTTCTTGTTCACCACGTACCCCAGAGATGCCTCGGCGCTGGCGAGCGACGGCGCCACCGTGGCCCTGCTCGGAGGCTGGGGAGGCACGCGGGCGGTGCGGGCGGTGGAGGCGGCCTCGCTCACGGAAGAGGCTCGCTCGTGGAAGAGGCTGACGCCGCTCCCCCGCCGGCTCTGCTTTGGCGCGGCGCAGATGGACGCCTCGGGCCGGCTCTGGTTTGCGGGCGGAGGCGTCGAGAGCTCTGCCGCCGCCGGAGCGCTCCCGTGCCCACGGCCACACACCCACGCTGGCGTGCTGGCCGCGTATAGGCTCCTCAATCTACCGGGGCGCGCGCTGCCACGGCGAGGTGCTGCACCTCGACGGCGGGGCGTGGCGCGAGGCGGGCGAGCTCGTGTCGCCGCGGTGTGGCCTCGCCGTCGCCGCCGACGCGCGCTCCTCCTCCTTCTTCGCACTCGGCGGGTATGCAGGAGGCACGCGCTACCTCTCCACCGCCGAGGCCTTCGACACGGCGACCGGCAAGAGCACGCCGATCCCGAGCATGGGGGTTGCGCGCTCTGGCCCGGGCGCCGCCGTCGGGCCCGACGGAGCCCTGTACGTCGTGGGCGGCTCGTCGGACGGCTGTGTCTCACTGAGATCGGCGCAGACGACGCCGCGGCGCGAGCCCGCTGCGAATGCTGCGCCTGATCAGATCATTCCGAGCGCTATAGGCCGAGCGCTACGACCCGCGCGAAGGGCGGTGGGAGCCCCTCCCGCCACTGCCCACCGCACGCGGGTACTTGGGCGCGACGTTCGCGCTCGACGGCCGCTTGTACGCCGCGGGCGGCGCGGAGTGGCCCGGCGGAGGGGGCGGAGAGGAGGAGGAGGAGGAGGAGGGGGCGAGCGACGCATTTGAGGCGTTTTGCCCGCGCACCGGCCGGTGGGAACGTCTCCCGCCGCTGCCTGCCGGTCGCGCGAATCTGGCGGTCGCGGTTGTGTTCTCGTGAAGCTGAAGGTGAGAGGTGTGGGGTGGACTGGCAAATAAATAAATAAAACGGGCAAACTCTGAGACGAGATGGGATTTAGGGACATGTGTGGAAGACTGGCAGCCTCTCAGTCGTAAATTCTTTTTTCCCTTTAGCGATCGACTGCGAGCTCTGTCTGGTATAGCCCCAGCCGACTCCGCGCTCTCGAGGGATCTCGAGTTGCGGAGCTCCCTGCTGCTCGGAGTACGAACTCTGTTCACACCGAGCAGCTGGGAGTCGCTGCGGCTATAGCAGCTGCGAGCTCAAGCACAAGCGTGGCGTTCGTATGCCGTCCCTCGCCGATCACCTCGCCTCCCTACTGCGCCTACTGTGGAAGGTGCTCATGGCTCCGCTCTGGTTCTTCGATCGCGTCGACAAGGAGAAGGCGGTCCTCGCGGTGCCGCCAGCAGTGCGCCGACGCATGCTCAAGCTCATGTTCGGGCCGACGCTCGCGTGGACGATGCTGCTGCACCGCGCGATGCCCGACCAGCGCCGCTGGTACGACCGTGTGGATGAGCGGCTCATCCTGGGCGCGCTGCCGCTCGAGAAGTCGCTCGAGAGCCTGGCGCGCGTCGAGCGCGTCTCGGGTGTCCTCAACATGTGCGACGAGTTTGACGGCCACGCGAGCTACGGCCGGCTCGGAATCACGCAGCTGAGGCTTCCGACGATGGACTACTGCTCGCCCTCCGCGCAGCAGGTGGAGAACGGCCTCGACTTCATCCGCAAGCAGCCCCCGGGAGGGACGGTGTACTGCCACTGCAAGGCGGGCCGTGGCCGTGCAGGCGCGCCCGTCCGCGCGGCCACCCGGACGCCTGGCGTTGCCGACCCGGCCCTCGCCGTCCCACCCGGACCCTGCCCCGCGCCCGTCCCCGGCCCGCCGCCGCTGTCTTGCAATCGTCTCCTGCCGCCGCCTCTCCCTCTCCCTCTCGCTCAACGGCCTACGCCCGCCCAGGCCCGCCACCCACGCCGCCGACGCACCGCCCCTCCATCGCGCAGGGACCATGGCCATGGCCTACCTCATCACCGAGAAGGGGATGACGCCGGCACAGGCGCAGGCGGAGCTACGGCGCATCCGGCCGCACGTCTCGCCGCGGCTCTGGCGCCGCCCGCTGCTCGAGAGGCGCCGGCCAATGGCGTGTCCCGTGACACGTGCTGCGACGTGCCGCGTAGGTCGCGTCCCACTGTGCGCGAGATGTACCGTCGAGCCACCTACCGGCGCATGCAGCCGCAAGAAGGGCAAATGCAGCAGCCGCAGCAGCAAGCGCCGCCACAACAGCAGGCGCCGCCGCAGCAGGCGCCGCTAGCGCAGCAGCAAGCGCCGCCGCCGCAGCCGATGACGGCGGGCGGGCAGTGGACCGGGGCGGTGGGCGGCGGTGATGGCGCAGCGGCGGCGGCTGGCGGCGCGCCTCAGCCGCCCCAGCCGGCGGGCGGCTTGTGGCCGGGGGGCGGCGAGAACTAGGCGCGGCCTTCGCGAGTGTGCGGTGTACGCGCGGCCGAAGCAGTGGGTGGCTGTTAGTCACGTCAGAGAGGACACACAGGGCATCTCACACTCTCGCCGTGTTTTCGTAGCTCCGCTTCCTCTCTCGCGCCGCGCCGACGGCCGCGGTGAGGGTGTAGAGAGGCGAGCGATTTGCTTTTTGTGAGACGCGGCTGTGAGACGGTCTTTTCTCGCAGCTGCGAGACATGCTTTCTCGGAGCGGCCGGGGCATCCAAAACAACAGGGCGGAAGGGAGGGGTGACCATACGCGCAGCGCAGGAGGGGTGCCCCTAAGGGGGCACAAAGGTAGCTCAAAGGGGAGTGAACAAGACGCCGCACAGGCGACGTGCACGCTCGCCGCCTGCGCTCGCCGCGTCGCTCTCTCCCTCCCCTTCTTTGCTTGAACTATCCTCTTCGAGCACCGAGCACGCAGCACGTTCCACGTTGCGCGAAGGCGCGAGTTTGGCAGGCGGAGGCCGGAGCCGCAGCCGGGACCGGCGGGAGCCGGAGGTGGCAGCAGCAGCACGCGCGTGTGGCGGGCGGCGGCAGAGCACAGGGGTCAGGGCGCGAGACCCCCCGGTCCCCGCGCGACACTTTCCAGCGTCCAGGATTGTTTCCCGGGAAGCCGCGGAATCTGGTCTCCGCCACGAGCACGACCCAGCGGTGTGCTATTTTTCGCTCAAATTGAGGACAGTTGCGTGGCCAGCGTCACAGACGCAAGGGCGACGAAGTGCGCGCGCAGAACTCGGCGCCGGTCAAATGACAGAGCTAGGACAGCTGCCGCTGCCGCGCCCGCGCCCTCGGCGGCGGCTGCAGAGCGCCACCGCGCGAGCATAGCCGCCAATCGCAAGCCGCGCTCACGCTCCGCCATGGAGCGGCGCGCGGCGCGAGCCGACGCGGCGCCGGACCAGTAGCGGAGCACCCGGCGCAAGCGGTGCCCCGCAGCGAGCCACCGCAGCATGACGGCGGACGCCGTGTAGCCACCCCACGCGCTCAACACGCGCTGCGCCAGCCGGCGGCGAGCAGCCCGCCTGCGAGCCAAGGCACACATCTCCAGACTGTTCACAATCTTGGGGGGGGGGGGGGGGGGCATGCTCCGCCTGTGGCCGTCGAGCGCGATCAAGTTGCGCCTCGCGCGTCGTATCGCACCTCGGGCCGCCACGGCCGCCGCGGCGTGCGACCGCAAGGCGCCGAACGCTGTGCGGCAACTCGTGCCCCGCAGCTGCAGCGCGGCGTCCCCCTCGCGCCGCCCCAACAGGGCCTCGCGCCACACCTCGGCGCGGCGGCGGGACACCGCCGCGCGCAAGCGCATCCATGCGCCATAGAGCGCGCACCTGCCAAGTACGTCACACGCGTAAGCAATCCTTAGTCACGCTCCCCCACTAGCCACAGAGAGCGCGCACTGCGTGGCCGCGAACACGCTCCGGTGCGCGTGGTAGGCGAAGCGCCGCCACCTCTCGAGGGACGCGGCGACGCACGCGGCAACCCGCCGCTGGGCCAGCGCCCAAGTGACGCGCCGCTGGCGGTGGAGCTGCAGTGTATGCACGGCCCTCCGCACGGCGGCCTCGCAGCGCGCGGTGGCAAGCTCGCCCGAGAGCCGCACGTGCTCGACCGAAGCTGCGGCGCGGCGTTCCGCACGCCGGAGAGCGCCGAACGCCTCGGCAGCGTGGCGGCGGCGCAACGCGGCGTCGTGTCGCTGCGCGGCGAGACTGCGGCGGCGCGACTGGGCGAGCTGCGCGAGCAGCGCGCGGTAGCACTGCAAGAGCAGCCTACAGTGCCGCAAGCACGCGCGTCCAGCAACGGTCCAGCGGCAGGAGAGCGCGCGGGAGTGCACAGCGACCTCCGTCGGCGGTGGTCGGTGGCAGCGCGGTTGCCCGCGAAGTCAACGGCAGTACGATGCGCGACTCCTCGCCACGCCAGCAGAGCCCGCATTTGCCTCCGCCGCGCCAGCTGGGCTCGCCCGAACGCCTACTCACGGGACCTCCGCACGGTCGGGTGCAACGGCGCAGAGGGAGCGGAACCCCCTTGAGTCGCCGAGCCAAAGCGTCGGCCGTGGAGCGCGAGGCGGAAGCGACGGCGCGCCACGCCGCGAGCGAGCGGCGCCGCCGCGCCAATTCTCCAAGCCCGACTGCAGCCACGGCGCGCCGCCCAAAAACAGCTTCAGACTGGCCGCGCCGGACAGCGCCGCGCAGCGTCGCCGCCCGCCGCCGCACAGCAGCGCCCGCCTGCCGGCGGCGGGTGGCGGCGGCTGCGGCGGCGACCCCACACCAGCGGCAGAACCAGCCTCGCCTTGCATGCAACGCCGCCGCGTCGCCGCGCCGCGCCGCCTCGCCCCTTCGCCCCGCCTCGCCACGCCACGCATCGACGGCGCGTGCGATGAGTCCGGACGCACGGCGCGCGGAGAGAAGCTCGATGCTACCCCTCCGCGCCAATGCGTGCCCGGTCGCACGCCGCCATGTGGCCAGCGCGCCGCCGCTGGCAGCCGCCGCGTGGTGTGCGCGCGCAACGGACGCGCTGTGCGCCTCGGCGGCGCAATCCACCCAATAGCGCAAAGCGCGCGCCTACAGCAGCCACGCCACGCGCAGGTCACCTGGAGGAGGGTTGAAGGCGCGGAGGCGTAGTGCGAGGGAGCTCCTTGAGCTTGTGCGCCCTGCAAGCCATTAAGTGCGCCACTAGAGACTCGACCTCCGCAGAGCGCTGCTGCCGCCGCCTGGACGCGTCGTAAGCCTCCCGAAGCCGCCCACTCTCCCTCGCCCCACGCACCCTCCGCCCGCGCACTCCCGCTCCCTCCTCCCCCGCCGCCCTCGCGGCACCGAACCACAGCGCAAATGCGGTCGCGAGGCGCGCGCCGCGCGCGTGCGACCGCGCCCGCCTCGCCCGGTGCTGCGACCGCCGGTGGTTGGCTGCCAGCCCCCGCCAAGCCGCAAGGGACGCGAGCGCCTGAGGCAGACGTCTCACGGACAGGTCAGGGGCACGTCTCCTCCTCTGCCAAGCCACAGGAGAGCGGCAGGCCGTGGCGAAGGCGAGCCGAGCCCGACTCTGGTGCACAGCGCGCAGCATCGCCGTGTGAGCGGCCCACGAGGCCAGCGCATCGGCGCACCGGCGCGTCGGCAAACGGCGCGCCGCGACGGCTGCGGCGCGAGAGAGCGCCTCGAGGCGGATCGCACCGGTCCGCCAGAATGCCAGGGCCGCGGCGGAGTCGGCGCGGCGCCGCGTTCGCAGCAGGAGGGCAGCCGACCTCGACTCGGCTGCGCGCGCCGTCCAGAGAGCCCAGACCGGCCGGGCCGCCGACACCGCCCGCCGCCTCCGGGCAGAGCCCAGCTTCCTGGCCACCTCCGCCGCCGCCGCCTCCTCCGCCGCCCAGCTTTGGAAGGCGGCTCTGCTCCGGGCGCGACGAGCGTGCGCCTCGCCTCGAGCCGCAGACAGCGAGGCGGCGAGTCGCAGCAGTGTGGCCTCCCGCCACGCCGCGAGGGCACGCCGCTGCTGCGCGCGACTCGCCCGCAGCTGCGCGCTCGCCGCCCGGGCGGCCAACTCGGCGGCGGCGCGCCAGACGGTGACAGCGACGCGGCGCCGGCGCGCGTGGAGCGCCCGCCTAAATTCGCCGAGGTTCGCCGAGATGTGTCCAGAGTTGTCGAGGTGGAGCCGAGGTGGCTCGGAGGTGGCTCGGAGGTGGCTCGGAGGTTGGTCGCCTGAGCACGCGCCACGCGGCGGCCACCTCGCGGCGGGCGGCGGCGTGCTCGCTCCAGCGGCGCAAGCCTCGCATGCGCAGTCTGCGAGTGCGTGCGGCGCCCAGGGTGGTGAGGATAGTGCCGGGGGCGGGGAGGGTGGCGGGGAGGGTGGGAGGGGGTGGGAGAGGGTGGGAGAGGGTGGGGGGGGGCTAGGCGGAGTGCACCGGTGCTCGAGGTGGCGGATGGCGGGCCGCAGCAGCCCTCGCCGCAAGGCTCGCGCGGTCGCGTGTGCACGAGCCAGCGCGAGGCACGCGGCGAGTCGGCGCCGCCTCCCTGCCGCCGCGGCGGTGCGCTCCGCGCCTCTCCGCTGGGCGAAGCCTTGCCTGTGGGGTGCGGCGGGCACGGCTTGGCCGGGGCGCGGGGTGGACGGGGGCGGGGTGGGGCGGGGCGGCGGGCGGGGCGGCGGCGGCGTGACTCGCCACGTCGAGAAGGCAGCGGCCGGGTGCATGTGGGAGAGGAGAGGCCCCAGCGAGGGCAGGACGAGACGACAAGGCGTGCTCCGCGCGGGAGGCGAGCCCGCCGCCTCTGCCGCCGCTGGCAGAGGTGCCGCCTCCGCCGCTGCCAGCGTCGCCGCTTCCACCGCCGCTACCAGCGTCGCCGCTTCCGCCCTCGCCGCTGCCGCAGCCCCCGCCCTCGCCGCCTCTTCTCTCGCCGCCGCCGCCGCCGCTACCGCCGCCGCCGCCTCCGCCGCCACCGCCGCCTCCGCCGCCTCCGCCGCCACCGCCGCCTCCGCCGCCTCCGCCCTCGCCGCCTCCACTGCCGCCTCCCTCTCCGCCACCTCCCTCGCCACCTGCTCCCTCGCCGCTGCCTCACTCGCCGCCGCCTCCCTCGCCGCCGCCTCCCTCGCCGCCGCCTCCCTCGCCGCCTTGGCCCCCGCCCGTGCCTCCTCCTCCCTCGCCGCCCTCGCCGCCTCCTCCGATGCGAGTGCCTCCGCCTCCCTCCTCCTCGCCCTCGCCTCCTCCTGCGCCCGCTCCGCCGCCGCCAAGATTCGCGCGTCGCGCGCGGCCGCCGCTGCGCGCCGCCTCTCGTTCGACTCCTTGGTCGCGAGTGCGCGCGCCGCCGCCTCACTCGACCGCTTCGCCTGCAGCACCAACGCACCAACGCCTCGGCCGTGAGCTGCGGTGGACTAGACGAGCAGCGCGAGTTTCGAGGGCGCTCGCTCGCCTTTTCCGCCTCCGCAGCCTCCCTCGCCGCCGCAGCCTCCCTCGCCGCCCTCGCCTTGGACGCGGCGGCGCGGCGGGCTGCCGCTCGTCTCGCCGCCGCGGCAGCCTCCTCCCTCGCCGCAGCATCCCGATCCGCCATCGCCGACCAAGCGGGAGCAGCAGCGGCGTCAGTCTCGGGCGGAGCAACGGCAGGCCCGTGAGTCACAGCGTGAGGAGCCAAAGCGTCGGCAATCTGCGTAGCGCTGGCGGTGCAGGCGGCGCTGGTCGCAGCGGTGCGCCGGCGATCGTCTGCGGCGACGGCTCGCCAGGCGTCAAAGCTCAGCGCACGTAGCCGCGCAGCCGCGTATGCCACCACCTCCTCCACGCTCAGCTCGACTCCGCGCCCACACAGCGGACGGCCGGGCGGGCTAGGCTCGCCTCGCAGCCCAAGCAGAACCGCCTCCGCCGCCTGGCCAGAAGAGAGGGCGGTGAGTCTTACTTTGAGCCGTGGCGATGACGAGCTACCGACGGCGCGTGGTTGCCTCGCCGGTAGCGAGGCACGACATGGAGCAGAGCGAGAGCAGAGTCGGCCATTCGAAGTCGCGACGAAAGAAGCGAGACCGTGGGGCAGAAAGCGCACGCGTGGGACACGAGAAGACAGTGAGCCAACCCTGGCGAGTAGAGACCACGCCTCACTTTTTCACAGGGGGGGATCCGTCTGGAAAAAGGATGCTTTTCGCTGCGCATGCTCGAGCCCCCGGCGAGGGCTTGTGCTGTGAATAGCAGGCGTGGTCTCTACTCGCCAGGAGCCAACCGGCGTCGTTGGCGCACCTACTGAGCGGCAAATGCGCAGGAAATAAGGAAAGGCGCGTTACTTCATGCGGAAGCTTGACAAACACAAGACGCCCCTCCTCAAGACCTCCTCGACGGGCGTTGGCAACGCCTCGAGTGGCGGCACGCCCGCCTCCGTCGGCCACTCCTACGCCTTCGGCAACACCGAGGAGAAGGCCCGCCGCCTGAACATGGGCTGCAAGGCGCGCGGGCAGCCCAGCCAACCCTTCTCCCACAAGACCGGCCACGGCTACGTCAAGGCGCATCGCGGTTTCTACCACGACGCGATCTTTGTCAAGCGCAACAACTTCAACCTGCTGCTCCACGAGACGTTCGGCGGCGGCTTCTCGCCCACCGCCGTTCTCAAGCTGCGCCGCCTCGCGCGCAAAGTCGCGCGCGGCAGCGTTGACCGCACGGCCTACTCGCCCAAGCACTCGCTCTCTTTTATGTCCACCATGCAGAGCGCATCTCTCTCTCTGTTGTGCGAGGCGTGAACCGCGCCATTCGCTCTCACCTGGCAACCCTGTCTGCACGTCTCGCGCGCGCGTGAACAGGGCTCCAGGCCCCAAATGACGTGTGAGTGTTAGAGTTGTTTGGTATTGCTAAAAATCTCTCTCTCTCTCTCAAACACACGGCGAGGGCGACAGCAAGAAAGAAAGAGTCGAACGAACGGGCGACGCTTGGCCTTTATACGCTTTTCTCGCCGAGTACTATCTATATTCTTTTTGCGTATTCTTTCCGTATTCTTGTCCAAAATAGGGTCTATATTCTCGAATATGGCAAGAATATGGCTCCAAATAGGGGCCTATCTAAATTCTCGAATATTCTTTATATTCCGGCTGAAAATCGCAAGAAATCACGACTCTCACAGTGATTTGGGCTCGGCAGCTTGTCAGCCCTCAGCCGAAGCTGGGGCCGGTCCCGTAGCCGAGAGAGCCCGCGCCGATGAGTTCGACGCGGTCGGGGGGGCCTGCGGAGAGGCCAGCGAGAAGGCGATCGCTGTACTTCATGGTTGGTGTCATCAAGTGACGGGCTGACAAGCCAGAGGTTGGTTAATAAAAATCTCTCTCAAAATCGTTTCGAAAAAGAATATAGAACATGAAGAAAAGCGTATAAAGGCCAAGGCGGCGCCTGAACACCAAAGACACAGCTATATTCCTGAGACGAGCGAGGGCAGCCTCCTTAAAAGCAATGGGGTCTAGATTTGGAGCGCTCGCCGAAGAGGAGTATGACAGAATAGCGCCCGTGATTGCCTGCACGCTGCCCGCACTCACGGACTCCATATACCCGAAAGAAAGAGAGGGGCCGTTGCAGGAGAGGTGACGAGGGAACTGCAGGTAGTTGGCAAGGCAGCTTCGATCGCCATCCTGACATGGCTCATGGGTGCGAAACAACGACAAGACCGAGGCACGGGCAGAGGAGCGAGAGAAGAATATAGGGGTGGATAAAGCGCCACCCTGTTCACGGCATGGAGGGTGAGCCACGCCGAACGTGTACTGAACGTAGAGCCGAACGGAAGGAAGCCGGGGAAGACGAACCAGAGGAGGACGAAACACCTGTGGTAATCCCGTCGACTCGTCAGCTGTCACGATGCACCCGAAGGGGACCCCACAGCGCCAACACCATCTGTGGAGAGGTACAAGTGCTCGAAACGAGAGTGGACCTGAGCAACGACATGACTTGGCGGGGCAAATGATTGGGGTGGGTGTCAGAAGAGTCGTCCTTGCGCGAGGAGAGCTTGATAAACTCGAGGGGCCAAAATACGCCGCGAGGAGGGCGGAGTTGCGCCGCGCGAGAAGAAGCCGCGAGAGCAAGGGATCGGCCGGGGCAGCGGCGGCGCAGCAGGACGAGGTAGAGGAGAGCGACGCGACAGAGGATGAAGCGGCAGGAGGGAGAACGACGAGAGTGGGGCGACCGCGACGTGGCATAAAGGTTGCAGCGAGAATCGGCGAGGGACTGCCTTAGGGACTGCGAAGGGAGATAGAAAGAGGCAGACGCCCAAGGGTTGGGTGGGCGACGGCTAGCACCACACTCCTCTCCTTAAAATCCCTGTGTGGTGGCGGCGTGCCGTCCTCCCATCCCTCCCTTGGATGGTCTGTTTTCTTTCTTTCTTAAAGCGGACGGCAAGCGATCCCACGACAGACAGCGAGTGTGGGGACTACATGATCCGCACACAAGAAGACAACGCAGTAAGTCTCTCTCACATTACAAGGACATTCTACAACAGTGAAAAACATGAGCGGTTAGGTTAGGTTAGGTAGGAAGGTGAAGAACAGCCAGGCTCGGACTGGACATCAACGCGGTATGGGTGGACGCTAGACAGATGATGACGACACGCACGAGCGACGGAGCGACACACAGACACAAACAGGCTGCTCACAAGACACACAGCCAGCGTAGCAGCCTCACACCCTCAGGTAGGTAGGTAGAAAGGTGAAGAACAGCCAGGCTCGGACTGGACCCTCAGGCGAGAAGAAAAGCGGGGGGGGAAGCGGGGAAGAAATCGCGTCCCGAGATGAACACACACTGGCAATCGGCTGTGGACATCGTCAGGCCTCTCAAGAGCATCTGCGGAACCATTTTCTTGTCGTCGCGCTGCCGGAGAGTCACCATGTTCTCTCGGAGAGTCAAGGCGCGGAGAGCCCGCGGCGCCTCCCAGCCGCAAGCCAGGGCCAGTGCACATCACCGGCCGCCGCCACGTCCACCCGTGCTGCCTTTGCCGATCCCTCTGCCGCCTCCAGCCCCATCGTCCGAGTCAGCCGGCCGTAGTCGCCCATCCCCCACCTGAGCCGTCAGCGCCTCCAGCCCCGCGAATCCGTGCATGAGATGGCGAGATCGCCGCCCATGCCGCTCTCCGACCGCGCCGCCTCGCCACCACCAGGCGGCCGCGACACGCGGAGTCAGCTTTGGCGCCTCGAGCCTTCAGGGCCGGCGGCCGTCGCAGGAGGATCGCTATACTACTATTGAGCAGCTGGCGCCCGGCTGCGGGTTTTACGCCGTGTACGACGGCCACGGGGGAGAGGTGTGCACTCGCGCACGGCCCACAGCCCGCGCCTTCCGCACACCCTCCACACCCTCCACCGCACACCCACACGCGCACGCGCGCGCGCGCGCGCTCGAGCGGCTCTCTGAGCAACGTCCGGGCGGTCGGGGCTTGGCCGGATCCGAGGCGCCAGAAAGCGCGGCTCGATTCCAGCGCTGCGCTGCCCACCCGCCTGCACCCACGACCGTTGCACACCCGCCCACCGGCCTTTGCGACTCGCAGAGGGGCGTGGTTGGTGCGGGGGGAAGCATTCGGGCGGTCGCAGAGTGCCGGTCCGGGTTTCGCGGCTCAGACGCACCCCGCAGCGCGCGCGACGCCTCCTCCACGCGCGCGCGCACACGCGCGACACCACCCGCCAGCCGGTGTCGTCCAGCGCAGCCTGCGGCGGGACGAACTCACCAGCACCGCCGCCCCACGACTCGCAGCGGGCGGCCGTCTTCGCTTCGGCCGCGATGCAGGCGCGGCTGCAGGCCTCGCCGGGGTTTGGGAAGCGCGACTACGCCGCCGGGTTGCTGCAAGCCTTCAGCGAGGCGCGCTCCCCCTCTCTCGGTCGGGCCCGCTGTCG
>NW_005200011.1:37930-103143 GCF_000372725.1 Emiliania huxleyi CCMP1516
CCCCCCCCCCCTTTCTCCCCCACCATCCATCCCTCACTACCCCCCCCCTCCCCTCCCCCCCCTTCCCCGCCCACCGCCCTCCCCCTCCGCCTCCTCTCTCACGGCCGATCGCCTCCCACAGACCTCCACCCAGCCACCCAGCCACCCGCCAAGCCCCTCCCCCGCCCTAGCACCCCTCCCCCGCCCCAGTCCCCCTCCCCCGCCCGCAGGTCGAGCGCGACTTCCTCGCCCTCGCGGAGCGGGACGGCCTCTCCGACGGCACCACCGCCGTCGTGGCCCTCGTCGAGCCGACGGCATCCTCACCGCCACCCACTCTCTCCTCCTCGCCACCCCTCCTCCTCCTCCGCCACCCGTCGTCCAGCCGCGCGCCGAGACGTCCGCGCCACGCCACAGGTGCTCACCGTGGCCCACGTCGGCGACTCGCGGGGCGTGCTCTGCCGAGGGGGGGCGGCGGTGCCAATCACGGACGACCACAAGCCGGAGGTTGCGAGCTCTAAGCCGAGATTGAGCCGAGATCGAGGACGGCCACGGCTGCGCCCGAGGAGGGGGGAGGCGGCCTGCAGCTGGGGGAGCGGGCGGGCGAGCTTGCTGCTTGTGTGTGCCGCGATAGGTTGCGGCAGAGCGGCGGAGGATCGAGGCGCTTGGCGGGTTCGTGTCGTACATCGGCGCGCGCAGTCGCCCGGCCCTCCTTTCGCTCGCCCCTCTCGCCAGCTGACTTGCGCGGGATCCTGCGTGTGCTGTCAGGCTGCTGGCGCGCGATGGGGATCCTCGCAATGTCGCGCGCCATCGGGGACTTGTTCCTCAAGCCATACGTGTCGGCAGTGCCTGACGTGAAGGCGAGGCAGACCCCACGCCGCGGGACAGCCCTCGCCCACCAGCCGCGGGCCCGACTTGAGAGAGAGCTCGGACAGAGCTCGGACACCGCACGCTCCACCTCGGTCGCGCCTCACGGGCGCCGTGCCCGCGAAGGCGCTGCCGCTCGAGGAGAGCGACGAGTTTGTCGTCCTCGCGTCGGACGGGCTCTTCGACGTCTTCGACAACGAGCAGGTGGTGCGTATCGTGCGCGCTGCCGACGACCCGCAGGTGTCCGAGACACGCCCGAAGCGCCGCGGCACCGACCTCGCGTCCGCCGGACTCCCTCCCTGACGTCCTCTCCCCCCTCCCCCCCGACACTCTCTGCAGCACGCCGCCTCGCTCCTCACGAAGAGCGCCCTCGCCGCCGGCTCGCTCGACAACATCACCGCCATCGTCGTCGCCTTGCGAGGCTACCGGCCGCGCCAAATCGACGCCCACTCCCCCGCGGAGCTCGCCACCGCCACCGCCGCGCAGCCTCGCGCCGCCGCCGCCGCCGCAGTTGCCGCCGCCACCGCCGCCACGCACGCCGCGAGCGCCTCTGCCTCCGCCGCCTCCACCGCAGCTGCCTCAACCGCCTCCGCTGCCGCCGCTGCCGGCGCCGCCGCTGCTTCCGCCCTGTGCTCGGCGACGGCGCTGGGGGGAGCCCGCTCCGTCGCGTCGTTCGGACCCCCGGTCCCGACGTCGCACTGGCAGCGGACGTTCGACGCGTGGCACGCGGCGTTCGTAGCCGTAGAGGGCTGCTGAGGGGCGGGCCGGGCCGTTGCCGCCGCAGTCGTCGTTGCGGCGGGGCGAGCGGTGGCCGCTGGCGTCGGAGGGGTGCGCGCTCCTCTCGGGGAGGCGGCGGGCCGCGCAGGAGGGGACGATGAAGCGAGGAGACGGCGCCGTGCGGAGGGCAATTGGTGACATGAGAGGCAGAGGGTGAGAGGCGATGACGTGTGGCAGGGAGAGAGCGGCGCATTTTGCAGAGCGCAGAGGGTGGCACCTCCTCTTGGGGAGATGCCGCTCCCGCTGACCTCTTCCAGAAAAAAGAAGTTGACAAGGAATGGATCGCGCGTGACACTTCCAACATCTTTGACACTTGACTGGGCGCCGAAATTGCAGCGCCAGCGGTACCGGCCGGCACGGCGCACGGCGGTCATGGGTAGTATGCCATGCGCAGCGTTTGCGGGCTGCACGGCGGTCATGGCGCAGAAGAAGCTCACGGTGGGTGGACGCCAAATTACTGTCACGGCTGCTGGGCACGTCTCATTGCCCGAGGGCATGACAACGGTGCCGCGAGGGGCCTTTCGCCGCCACACCTCGATCGTCTCGGTCACTTGCCCACGCAGTCTCGTCGCAATTGACAGCGAGGCGTTCCTCGGATGCGCCTCGCTTACCGCAATCCACCTGCCTAGCAGGCTCGCCTCCATCGGCGACTGCGCCTTCTTTCAATGCTCGGCGCTCGTCCGAGTCGCCGTCCCCACCACTGTCAAAACTGTTGGAGCGGCCGCATTCCTCGGCTGCTCCTCACTCGCGTCCATTCAGTTCCACCACCCAGCCAGCCTGGCAACAATCGGCGCTGCCGCATTCCTCGGCTGCGGCTCCCTCACAGCCGTTGCCCTTCCCGCCTCGACCGCCTCCCTTGACACCGCCGCCTTTGCCGGCTGCCGCGCCCTAGCCAAAGCCACCTTCCCCCCCGGCATCACGTCCGTCGGATTCGGCTCTTTTCGACTCACCTCCCTTTCTCAAGTCGCCCTACCGACGACCGCCGAGATCCGCGACGCCTTCCCCGCCTCAACCGCCGTCAACCGCATCGCGCCCGCGCGCATGCGGGCCCAGGACCGGCTCCTCTTCCTCTACAACGGCGTGCTTGCCTATAAGCGCTGCCGACCCGGCCTTGTGAATTGGCTAGAGCGGGTCCAGATCACGCAAGGTGCTTACGGCCCGGACGGCGCGGCGCGCAAGCGCGACCGCGACGCTTTTGAGAGCGACTTTGGCCCCTCGCCGCGGTCCGATCCGCCTCCTCCAACCCCCGCCGCCGCAATCAGCTCGGAGGTGAGCTCTCTGTGAGGTTGATGCGTGGCATCTCGCGCTTGCTGGGGCGCGACGGGCGCGCCATCAACGGTTGCAACAATAAAAAAGAAATATTCACAGCATGCCACTAAATGACGGGGGTTATTTTTCTCTCTTCTTTGTGCGGGCGAAGGTGCGCTGCTGAGTGCTGTGGCGAGCCCGCTGATAAAGTGCCTGGTGTTTCTTCGCCTACGTACTAGTAGAGCGCACTAAGGGTGAAGAGAACATTCTTTTCTGCACCTCTATGATTGCGAGCAGCCTCGCTCGCAATCCTAGTGAAAGTCGAAGGGTTGTGAGCAGCACTCCTCGCACGCAAGCCCCCCAGCACCTCTGTACGACTGCGAGCACCCACACTGTCTCGCAATCCTTTACTTTCTTGTACGGACTACGAGCTCTGCCACAATGTGACTGGTGACGGCCTATACGACTACCAACGCGCTCACACACAATCCGAGCAAAGTCTAGGGGTTGCAATCAGCACTGCTCGCAATCCTAGCTGCTAGCAACAACGCCTCCGATCCGTGTGAGCAGTAGGCTAGCGCTCACAATTCTTGACTGCTAGAGAGAGAGGGGCGAGGGACCTCCGCTCCGTGATCTCTTACAGGCGCGAGCTCGATCGCTCGCAATCGCAGAAGTTCTAGGAGTGTGAGCGCTACTGCTCACACGTCGGAACAGAACAAAGCGTGAACAGGGCATGGTGTGAGAAGTAAAAACCCGTTCAGAGCTCAATTCGCTCTCACGTGGCAACCCTGTTGGCATGGTCTCGCGCGCGAACAGGGCACGAACCTTTGTTTGCCAGGGCTCCAGGCCCCAAAGAATGTGTGAGTGTATTGCGAATTATAAGCCAATAATGGGGCAAGCAAGCTGTGAATACATTGGGATATACTGCTGTATATTGCAATACATTGCGGAAGGATTGAGGTGCTTGGCGGCGCCGAGATATACTCCAATATATCCCAGTATTCGGCTGGAAGATGTTCCTCCAATATCTCCGTATATTGCGTAATAGTGCGCAATATGGGAATATATTCCAGGGGTGCAATATACCCCAGTATATCCCAATATATTCACAGCGGACTGCTATTTGTCAGTATTCTCTTAGACAAACAAGCCTTCTCTCACAGCAGACGGCACAACAAGGGCGCGGACTGGCGCAGACTGGCACACACACCAGCACACCAGAGTGTTAGAGTTGTTTGGTGTATTGCTAACAATCTCTCAGGCTGCTCTGGAGGTGCAAAAAAGAAGTTTAATGGCGGACGGCCGAGCGTAACGGTTGATAAGTTACCATCATCGCCCACGGGCAAGGCCGGCACGCGGCCGTTGCCCTCGTCGCAGAGTGGGTGTGAGGGAACATGCCCGAGACTGTCCGTAGCGGCGATGTCCGCCGGAGTGCGCACAGCCTTCGAAGACCGACGCCGCGGCCTCTTCTCCCACGCCTGGTGCTGCTGCTGCCGCTGCTCGCAATCCACCGCGCCGATGCACAAGAAGGTGGTGTCTGTGCTGCCTCTCTCAATGTCAAGCCCGAGATCTGCGCCAATGCGCCTGGCGAGGAGTGCGACGCGATGAACGCCAATCTCATCACCCTCGGCGATGACGTACAAGTGAGCATCTGCCTCACGAGCAGCTCCACGTTGGTCGGCACCAATATTGGCGTCGGGGGAGTGCTGCAAACGGGGACTCGCTTCGAGGTGGCGCTCACGTGCAAGGTAGCCGCTCGCCCGAGAGAGGAAAACGAGGAAAGTCGAGGCTACCTGGGCTGCAGCCAATTGCGGTGGCGCCAGGAGAGCACTTTCCAGAGATGTGTCCAAGAAAGGCCACCGCACAACTTGACAAGCAATCGGCACACCTGCTGCCGCCATCACCCCTGCAGGACGGCTCTTGCTCGGCAATGCACGAGTCGGGTATCCTCGAGTACCTCGGATTCGAGCCTGCGGCGGGCGTGTCGTCGAATTTCTTGCTGCAGACGTACCCGGGATGCACTGACGGCCAGGCGGCCTCCCTCTCTTAGTCTAGCGCCTCATATTGACCACTCTCACCCCTCTCTCCTCCCAACCTTTACCCTCGCTCTTACTCTTATCCTCGCCTTCGCTCCCTCTAGCCCACAGACATCGCTCCCAGTCTCGACCTGCCTCACTGTCTCCCATACCCCTTCAGGCGTGTGGGTACCTGACGGTGAGCCAGGAGGTTGAGGTTACTGAGGATAGCACGAGGTGCGTGGGGACGATCAAGGCGCGGGCGGCGCGCTTCACCACCACGAATAATGGCCTCTTCTACGTTCGCGCGGCCACCGCGCCCGAGACACCGTTCCTCATCACCGACGAGCTCTGCATCCCGGGTCTGACCGCTTCGGGCGCAGGCACAACCACCGCCTTAATCGCACCCCCATCGCCGATGCCGCTGCCCCCATCGCCGCCGTCGCCACCGCCACCATCTCCTCCTTCGCCGCCTCCACCGCCTCCTCCGCCGCCGCCGTCACCGCCGCCGCCGCCACCGCCGTCGCCGCCGCCTCCTCGACCTCCAACGCCGGCACCGCCTCCACCACCGTCACCGCCGCCCCCATCGCCGCCGCCCCCGTCTCCGATACCGCCGCCCCCATCGCCGGCCCCGTCGCCACCGCCGCAGCCGCCCCCTCCAACCCCAGTATCGCCGTCGCCGCTGCCACCCCAGCCGAATCCGCCGCCGCCACCCTCGCCGCCGCCGCCGAGCCCCCAACCCTCGCCGCCGCCGCCCTCGCCACCTCCGCAGCCGGCAGCACCTCCGGAGCCCTCGCCACCTCCGCCGCCCTCGCCGCCGCCGCCAAGTCCGCCGCCCTCGCCGCCGCCGCCGCCACCCTTCCCCTCACCACCGGCGCCGCCATCGCCCCCGCCTCCGCCGCCGCCGATGCCGCCTCCGTTCCCGCCACCATCGCCTCCCCCTTCAGGCCCCCCTCCGTCGCCTCCCCCAGGGCCCCCACCATTTCCCCCGCCAAGCCCTCGCCCACCGCCCTTCCCTCCACCCTTTCCCCCGCCGTTTCCTCCTCCGCCGTCCCCCCCACAACCACCGGCGTCGCCGCCCTCGCCGCCCGCGGCGCCTCTCCCCCCCTTTCCGCCGTCACCGTTGCAGCCCCCGTGCGAGGGCGGTGGTGCGACTATCCACCTCGTGTACGGCGTGCCTGTTGCAAGCGCTCGCCGGAGGCTGCAGGAGGGCGTGGTCGATGATGCACGGGAGGTGTTCCAGGCGGAAATGACGCATGGAGTCAGGGTGCTCGCCAGGTTGGACGCCGCGGAGGCGCACAGAGAGCCTCTTGTGGTAGGTAGATGACTTTCGACACGCACCCCCCGACGACTCTTCCGAATTGCGCCTAGGCGGCGAGGATGCTGCGACTGGAATACGTCTTTGGGAGCACCTTCACGCTCGTGTCGATTTACGCGCCGTCGCACGTCGGCCAGGCGCTCGTTGGCGGCGACGGCGCGGAGCTATGCGAGGACTTTGTGAGCGGCGGGCCATGAGGCATGATCAATTCGTATACGCGTGACATGATTGCGGATAGGTGAGTACTTTCGGCCGCAGCGGCTCGAGAGGGTGGAGCTCGGTGGCGGTGGCGAGGACGAGAGCTTTGTCTGCCCGGCCACCCTCCACTCCTCGGTGCGCTGCCTCCCCCTAAGCCCTAGCCCTTGCCCTAGCCCCCGCCCCAGCCCCAGCCCTAGACCCTTCCCCCACCCCGGCCCTAGCATACACACTCCTTCTGGACCAAGAGGACTTTACTAGGTGACTTGGGTCTTGGTCGATGCCGAGGTAGCTTGCTCGCTGCGGTGGCTTATGTGCGCCACTAGATGTTTCATCCGTGGACGCTGTCGGGGTGGGGTCCCGATCCGATTGTGCAGCCACATCGAGGGTCTAGGCGGTTTTGCAATCTTCTACATGGGGTCTCCAACCCTGTACTCCGCATCTAGGTTTGCGCTACTGGTCGTTGGCCTCCTCCTCCTCCTTCTGGCGTGCCTCTATGGCGGCTGGGTCGTCGTGGGGGAGCGCGAGGACTGGCGCCGTGGCACGGGCCAGCATCTTCACGCTAGACCAGGCGAGGGCAGCTACCACGGGAAGGTCCCGCCGCCGCCGCCGCCGCCCGTGGCGGCGGTGAAGCCCACGCCACCCACGGTGACGGAGAGGCGGCCTCCGCGGCGGATCCCGCGGCGCGGGCTGGTTGATCCGGTGCGGCCGATCACTGTACCCCGCTATGACTCGGTGCCTCGGCTGGAGCTCGGCTTCACCTCGTCCACAGGTGGCAGAGCACCTCGAGAATGCGGACGAGGACATCCAGGTGGCCTTTGCACGCTTGAGAGGCAGACCACGGACCTCGAGTGACTTAGGACGCTCGGCCATGTGCGCACGCGTAGGACCTCCAAGCCATCACCGTCAGCGTCACCCCGGGCAGCGAGGGGGCGAACCGCCGCGGAGCAGACCCTTTCCCTCTCGGTGCTGGAGCACGAGAGCCGGCCAGGCCCACCCCGCCGTCAGACGCAGGCTACTGGGCGGGATGGCGCGACGTGCGGGTGCAGGCGGCGGCCCTGCTCATCGCGCTGATACTCGCCCTGCTCGCCATTATCTTTGCCGTCTCAGGGGTGGCGGCGCCTCCTGGGGCCGCAAGCCGCCTCCCGACGGACACACCCTTGACGTCCTTCCTGCCCGCTCTAGGTGGCGCTCCTCGACGACGACGGGACACTGTGCGCTACGGCCTGGTAACGGGAGCCGCCCTACTGTGTAACACCATGCATGCACTGTTTTTCCACCACGTCGCGCGCTCTCTGCACTGGAGGAAGACTCGCCGGCGGCTTGAGGCGACGGAGTCGGCTTCGTTCTTCGATCTTTGTGTAGGTATGTTGTTGGCAACGCAAGACACAGAGCTCACACAAAATCACAGTGGGTGGAAAGCGAACGAGTTACTTAACAGGGGTCGATTAGGGCGGGCCACCCTGTCCAGAGGCGGAGGTGCCTTTCGTTTGCATACTTTTCCCTTGCGTGCCGCGGTAATGAAAAGAAATGTGTGCGACTGCAACAAGGGACCGCTTGCAAGGGACCATTGGGCTTGTACTATTAACAACGAAGGCGCTCTCAAAAGAAATTAGTATAAGAGCGCGAGGTAAAAAAGAAATAGCCAGTTCTCCTCCTCATCTACCGACATGAGCCTCCTCCTCGGCCTGCAGTTCTTCTCGCGACCTCGTCGTCTCCGCTGGCTGCGCGTCATTACCGGCTTCGCGTGGTGCTGCGGTGGCACCCGCTCGCTCCGCGCGGGCTCCGGCCCCTCTCCTCGCGAGCCACCCGCGGCGGCAGCAGAGGCGCGGCTGGCCGTCGGTCCAGTCAGCGCGTCGGACATGGGCGCTCTCGAACGCCAGCTCGGCTACCGGCCGTACCCGCTCGCCGTCGGCGCGCGCTGCGTCCACGGCCACCCGCAGGCGTTTGTGTGGGACCCGCTCGCGCGCTTTCACGGTGGCCGTGCGCGGCGGGCGCCGCTCGACTCGGGCCTCTTCCGGCTGTCGTGCCCGCTGCTCGTGCAGGCGGTGGACCGGTGGGAGGCAGAGGGCGCCGTGCGCCAGCTCCAGGCGGAGGTGGACGAGGGGAGGGTGAGCGAGTGCTCGAGAGCCGACCTCGAGGAGGCCAACCGAAGGCATGCTCTCGCGCGGCGCGCACTCGTCGGGAATAGGCTCGAGGAGGCGCTGCAGCGGTCGCGTGAGGCGGACGCCGCCGCGCCGCCGCCGCCGCCGCCGCGCCGGAAGCGGACGGGCGCCGGCGCAAAGTCGGGCGCGCGGCCGCCGCGCGCCCTCTCGCGCGAAGAGCTTAGCGAGCTGGTGCTCAACAGCGGCGTCGCCGGCCAGAGCCCCTCGAAGCCCGAGGTGAAGTGCCTGCACGCGCAGCTCGCCGACCACCTGTGCCGCGACCACTCCAACCCTCTCGGCGAGGCGATCCTCTCGGGCGTCGCGGCGCGCGGCGTTGCGGTGCACGGCGACAGCCAATGCCACCAGCAGTGCGACTGCGGCGTGGCGCGCGAGGCAGCGACGTGGTGGTACACGCCCGTCAAAAACAAGCAAAAGCTGTTCACGCGGCTCGAGCGGAGGAAGCAGCGCCAGGTGGCGAGGCTGGAGGCGGCGGAGGAGGGCGGCGGCGGAGGTGAGGAGGAGGGGGGCAGTTTGAGTTAGTTCTGGCCAACAACGAAGAGACGTTTGTTTCTTTTTCGTACATGCACATGTGCATGTGCATGTGCATGCAGCGCCGGCTGTGAGGCTGCTGGAGCACTTGGAGCAAAGAAAGAACGAAAGAAAACAGACAACTAAGGGAGGGATGGGAGGAGCACTTGGAGTAAATAAAGAAAGAAAACAGACAAGACAAGGGAAGGATTAGAGAACTTGGAGTGCGGTCGGCAACCACACTGCGTGAGAAATTCTCGATACCCGGGTACGGTCCGGAAAACTCTCGGATGCGCGTCTTGCGCACCCTGCCCTTCCTGTCGCTTGCAGCGGCGATCCGCGTCCCACACGTCAACATGGGCCTCTTCGACGCGCTCACGAGCAAGGCCCCGCGCTACGGCCCGCCCGTCGTCATCGGCGAGGAGTCACTCATGTCTCAAAAGGCGCACGGAACGAGCGAAGTTCCCGTCCAGAAGGATTTGCGCTGGAACTGCGGCGCCGACCTCGCCGACCGGATCTGCAATTTCAACCGGCACTACGCGGAGAATGCCGGCTACTGGGAGCGCTCGACAACGTTCCTCAAGGAGGAGGAGGCCAACACCGAGGAGATCACGTTCTTCGACTCCAACAGCGGAGACCCGCTCTTCTACGGGCCCCGCGGCCGCACCTGGCAGAGCTTCGTCAAGGAGTCGCGCTCGCACGGCTGGCCCTCGTTCCGCGACGCCGAGGTCAACTGGGACTACGTGCGCGTGCTGCCCGACGGGGAGTGCGTCTCGACCGCGGGCACGCACCTCGGCCACAACCTGCCCGACGGCACTGGCAACCGCTACTGCATCAACCTTGTGAGCGTGGCCGGCCGCCCCGCCGACGGCCCCGTCGAGCGGCACATCGGCCCGAAGGCGTGAGAAAAGTCGGGTGAGCCGTGCGTCCGCGGCGCGCTGCAGATGCCTCAGGCGCCTCCGACAGTCGTGGCAGGCGCGCGGCGGCATGCTTAGCGCCAGCCTTCTTAGTTTAGTGTGTTTTTGCTTTGCATTATAATAAAACATGGGCGCCCAGGGCGTCGCTTCCCGGCGGCCACGTCGTGCGACTTAAACCCTGTCCCGACCACCCGAGGCGGGACAGTCGCCCCGCCAGTGCCCCGCCTCGGGCCGAGAGCCGGGAAGTCCCTCGGGATTGAGCGGCTCAGACGAGAGAGCGTGGGGTCCTCCGTTGTCTCGCCTTGTCTGCTTGTGGTCTCCGCGGGCTCCTTTTCTTTCTCCTCCGATGATGGGGTGAACACGAGTCACGACATGCTGCTGTGTACTCAGGAAGAACACAAACAATCCCAAGGAAGGGTGAGAACGGACGGAGAACGGACAGACAGCGACCTGGGCGAGCACATTGCTTTCCTCACACCCGGGCTCGCCTGTAGAGAGAGAGAGTTTTGACCGCGCAAGATAAACGAGGGTGGCTAAGGGCTCTCTCTGCCCGCAAGGCGCCCGCGTCGCCGACGCGGTACCATTGACTAATCCCGGAATACACACCCACACGACCAAATAGCGAAAATCCGAATACCGTGCAAAAACACGGAATCTCAACATGGGCGATCCAGCGCTTCCTTCGATTGGACGGACGAAATGATCCTCGGCCTGCCATGCGCGCGCGCGCCTCGCCCGAGTGCAGCCACCTGCGGACCTGGCCAGCCTCTTCCTGGCTCGTGCCCAGCCTCTCCTTCCGCTGCCGCCGGCCTCGCAGTTCCGACTGCCATCACGCTGCAGAGCCTGCGTAGACGCCACAGACGCCAATTCTGCAGCCCACAGCCCTGGCAACTGAGGGCGAGGGCCAGCAGTATACGACGACGACGACATCTCACACCCCGCGCTGGCCAGCGCCATCAGCCCCTCACGGCCCGGCCCAACCTCCCTTCGCCTCGCCTCCAGCGCCTCCAATCAAGTCGCACCTCTCTTCTTCAGCGAATGCAGCGGCAGCACCACGTCAGAGGCCGGGCCGACTGGCGGACCTGCATGCCCAGCCATGCCCCCCACTCCCCACCCGCTTGGATCGATCAGCTGACAGCTCCACCAGCTCCCACCACCGCGTGTCGTGCCTCATGAAGCATGACGTAGAATAGACATAGAAAGCACATGAACCATCGAAAGGTCTGGTCTCCAACAAGAGCTCTCGGCGGGCCGCGCGCGCCCGCGCCCCGCCCCTTTTGCGCAGCAACACCTTAAATTTCATGGCCCTCAAAAATCGGGTCGGATGTTGCGGAGATCAGCAGGAGGATGTACGACGAGATTAGGAGCAGCAGGGACCCGAGGGACCATGTGGAAGACGGCTAGTGCTAGTCCCCCATCGCGCATCGGGAGGACGACCCCGGCTAGTCGCCGACCACACCCACAAAGAACCCTGCACAAAGACCGCAGGGCGGGGACCTGTTCCTTTTTACCCATCTCCTAGTAGAGGTGTCCGTTTTGTTTATTTATTTGGGTCGGAGGCGGAGCGCAGCGCCAGCGGAGTGGGCCCCGATTTTAAAACGGCGACGGACGCTAGCCTCCAACAACGCCTCCCCGGCGCAGAGGGGGGCCCCCGAGGGATGCTCAACCGCCCACGCCACGTCGCTCTAAAAGAAACAAAACGGACAACCCAAGGGAGGGATGGGGAGGACGGCACGCCGCCACCACACAGGGATTTTAAGGAGAGGTGTGTGATGCGCTAGCCGTCGCCCACCCTAGGGAGTCTGCCTCTTCCTATCTCTCTTCGCAGTCTCTCGCCGCTTCTCGCTGCAACCTTCATGCCACCTCGCGGTCGTCCCACTCTCGTCGTTCTCTCCCTTGTCACTTCTTCCTCTGTCGCGTCGCTCTCTTCTGCCTCGTCCTGCGACGCCGCCGCCGCCTGCCGGTCCCTTGTTCTCGCGGCTTCTTGCGCCTTTCGGCGCAGCTCCGCCCTCCTCGCTGCATATCTTGGCCCCTCGAGTCTATCGAGCTCTCCTCGCGCCACGTCGCTTGTCGAAGGAGCACTTGGAGCACTTGGAGTGCAGTTATCAGCCTCACATCCAGGGCCGGGGAGCTGAGGAGCGCACCCAGCGGGCCGGATGATCGGGATCGGGTTGCGGGCAAGAGAGCCCTAGCCCTGGGGGGTGCGCGTTCGCAGGGCCATAACACGGGTCTCCGAGGGATAGTACCGCGCTCCGGGTTTCCCCTAGCAGCAGAACGCACCCTCTACTCGGAGCTAGTGGACACGACACTAAGCTACTGATACGAGAATACGTACCGCCCCCACGCAACTACTCGAAGATAATACGAGAATACGCAGCTGCGAGGCACAACATGACGCCAAACACACGATTGCACGCACCGCACCGCACCCCGCACCCCGCGCCCGCCGCCCCCCCGGCCCCCGCCCCGCCCAGGTGGGAAGGATATGAGGAGATGGAACAGCCCGAGGGAGAAGCGAACGAAAATACGTATGGGAGGTTGCAGTCGTGCACCACGCTGCCCGGCGTTTCTCACTTTCCGGGACAGCCCCGCCCTTGTGAGGCAGGAAAGTGGTGGCTACCCCGCACGCACTGTTGGGCTATAACCCCCTCGCCGACCGCCCATCCCCCCTCCCCTTCTCCAACCTCGACGAGCCGATGACCGTTGCCTCTGCCCTGCGTGCTCCCCCCCCCCCCCCCCCTCACACACACACACACACCGCCGCCGCCGCGCGAGCGCCGCGCGGCGGCACACCCAGCTCAAAAGAAAAAGAAAAAAAGGAATGAGGAGACCAGCGGGGGAGACTCCCCGCCTATGCAACACCCCAGAGAGGGGCTGCCATCGCCGAAGGGCACCTAGGGGCGAGTTCTGGTCAAAAGCAGCCGAAGAGGCAGCAAGAAGTACGAGCTGCGGGCGTGGGTTGGCGGCAAGCAAGGCTCCCTCGGCTATTTTGCCACCGCCGAGCAGGCGGCGCTCTTCTACGCCCGCAGGGAGGCGGGCAGGGACACTAGCGATCTCACCGCGCCGCCGCCGCCACCCGTGCCTTCCTCTCCCGCTGGCGCCGAGGCGATACGGCAGGCGGAGAGGGAGGCCCTGACCCTGGTCACCAGCAGCAACAACAGCACCGGCTACAAAGGCGTGAGCTTCTGCCCGAAGCGGGAAGGCAGCAAGAAGTACCTGCTGTCGGTGAAGGTTGGCGGCAAGCAAGTCAGCCTCGGCTCCTTCGCCACCGCTGAGCAGGCGGCGCTCTTCTACGCCCGCAGGGAGGCGGGCAGGGACACCAGCGATCTCACCGCGCCGCCGCCGCCGCCGCCGCCGCCGCCGCCGCCGCCGCCGCCGCCGCCCACCACCACCGCCGCTGGCGCAGAGGCGGTCCGGCAGGCGGGGAGGGAGGGCCTGACTCTAGTCACCAGCGGCAGCAGCAACAGCGGCTACAAAGGCGTGCTCTTCTACCCGAAGCAGCGACATACCAAGCAGTACAAGCTGCAGGTAACGACTGGAGGCAAGAAAGTCACCCTCGGCTACTTTGCCACCGCCGAGGAGGCGGCGCTGGCGCGCGCGCGGCACCTGTGGGACACGACCGTCCGCCTGCTCGAGCCGCAGCCGCAGCAAGCACCGCCGCAAGGCGCAGCAGGGCCGTCCGAGGCCACTACGAGGAGGAGGCCGGTGCGTCTCGTGGCGCCGGCGGCGAGGAGAGCGATGCGGACGAGGAGAGAGAGAGAGCGATCTCACCGCGCTATAGCATTATCGCGCACGTAGTAGCTTGGTACGAAGGTCGTACATATTCCTCGTGTGTGGCTGTGTGCCCTTCGGGTGCCCGGGCGCCGTGCTAGCGGTTATTATTCGTACTTTTTGATCAAAGTCGCAAAAAAAACTGGGGACGAGGTTGCTGTGCAGGTTGGAACAGCCAAAAAGAAAGAAAGAAAGAAAACAGACAACCCAAACGAGGGATGGGGGAGGAGGACAGGGTCCCCACCTGCACGAGCAGGATTTTGGAAGGACGATCAGGGGGACAGGTGGGGCTCTCCTGCTCCTGACAAGGGACACAGCCAAACAACTCTAGTTACGGCGCGTGTTTTTTCGTATCGTCAAAGAGCTGGGAGGGTTGGAGCTCACGCGTCCATGCTCACACCCAGCCCCGCCACGAATGAGCTCCCAGCAGCAAGCTACGCTCAGCTTCACGGCGTTGATTGAAGAACTCCGCCGCCGCAGCGCTCCTGACAAGCACGCCGCCATCGACGCTGTCGCCGTCGGAGCCGATCTCGCGGCTGTGCAGCGGCAGCTGGTGGACGTCGTCGGCCGCGACGTGGTCAACGCTGCGGTGCTGCACCTCGTTGGTGGCGCGCCGCAGCAGGGCTCTGCACCCGCGTCCGCCGCGCCAGCGGCAGTGGCAGGTGCCGCAGCAGGCGGTGCCGCCGGTGCTCCAGCGGTGCCAGAGGGCTCTGCGAGGCTGCCAGCGGGCATGTCGCAGGCGGACGTGGCGGCACTGAAGCGGGCGCTCTCGCACGCCGCCTCCTGCACCGCCGTCTCGGGCTGCCCCGACCCGGACTGCGCTCAGATGAAGGGGAAGCTCACCAAGCTCCGCGCCCACGCCGAGGCGTGCCGCACCGTGGGGTGTGTGCTCTGTCAGATCTGCCACTCCTCCGGCGCCATGCCGCCGCGGCACGAAGTCTGCCCGCCGTGCAGAGACCCCGCCTCAGCGACGGCCGGCGCCGAGTCTGCGCTCGCCAGCGGCGGTGGAGGCACCGCCGGCGATGGCGGCTCCACGAGTGCGGCAGCCGGCACGGGCGAGGCGAGCCGGCAGCGCGAGCAGCGGAGGGTGCTGCTGGCGCATGTCTTCAGCTGCATGCACCCGCAGTGCTCGTACCCGCAGTGCGCTCCCATGCGGCGCAAGCTCCACGCGCTGGTGAGAGCCGCCTCCACGACACTGAAGCGTTGATGACGCCCGTCAGCTGATGGGACACGCCCACGGTGCAGGTGCCACACACCAACGAGTGCGAGGAGCCGCACTGCTCGCTCTGCAAGATCTGGGCTGTCTACCAGCAGCACTTGTGCAAGGCGGCGGCGAGGCAGCAGGAGGAGGCGCTGCGCGCCGCTCTGGCGCGAGACACTTCCGAGACACTCCCGAGACACTTCCGAGACACTTCCGAGACACTTCCGAGACACTTCCCCATCCGACACCACACGCACGCCTCTGCCTGTCCGCGCCTCACGGTCGGTCCGCCGCGACCCGTCCATGGACGCGTCTCCGCGACACGTCCGCGCCACATGCATAGGCCACCTCCCCGGAGGGAGGGCTGCAGCTGGGCGGAGGGAGCGACGACGCGATGCGGCTCGCGCTTGGCGGCGGCCGCGGCGGCTCGTCTGGCTTTGGAGGCGCGCGCCGTGGGGGGATGGGGGGGGTTGTGTGTGGTGGGGGGGAAGCGCCGCACACGGTTGCCACGGGGCGCGACGTGGCCGCTGTAGGTGCGCTGTGGCAGGGCTTGCTGCCTCCGCACTCGGCGGCCTTCGACGGGTTTGGCGGAGGGAGGGAGCCTCGGCTGCCGGCGGCGGGCGAGGGGGCGGCGGGGGGGAGGCAGAAGCGGCAGCGCTCCAAGGGGGGCGACTCGCCGGGCCGGCAGCGCGTCAAGCCCGACCCCGCCTCTAGCCTCGACAGCTGGCTGAACTCCGGGCTGGCCGGCGGAGGCTTGGGCGGAGGGATTCCGCTGCAGCTCGGAGGGCAGCTCGGAGGGCTCGGCTTCGGCGGTTTGCCGGCGCAGGAGCCGGTGTGGATGGTCCGGACGGCGGCGCTGTTGGGCAGGGAGCCGCCGGCGGGTGCGCCGCAGTGGGTCGTCGCGCGGATGCTGCAGGAGCGGCAGGGGCGGGCTCTGCTCCTGGCCGACCACTCGCCGCAGCTGCCTCTCAGCGCGGAGCCTCGCTGGGTCCCGTTTGCAAGCGCCGCGGGCGAGCCGCTCCTGCGACCGGTGGACCGGTCGCAGGGCGAGTTGGGCAGGCTGGGCCCGGCCGCAGCACCGGCGGTGCCCGAGCCGCCGCCGCTCGAGGTGGAGGCCGGCTGCCCTGTGGACGTGTCCGACCCCGCGGCGCCGTCAGGGTGGCGCACGGGCGAAGTCGTCTCGCGCACGTCCCGCACCGGGCTGTACACCGTCCAGCTCGGCCCCGACGCGCCGGCGGGTGGTCCGGCCGAGCCGGCGGGGCCCGGCTCGCCAAAGGCGACGGCACTGCTGCGCGGGCTGCGCGCGTCGCAGCTGCGGCTTCGCTGCGCGTTCGAGGGGTGCCGCAAGCACGCGCTGCTCATGCAGCGGCCGCCGTGTGACTGCGACAAGTGCGGCCGGCCGCTGCAGCACCCGATGCGCTCCTTTTGGGAGTTCCAGGCGGAGATGGCCGAGGCGGTGCAGGTGGGGGTCACCTCGGCGCAGCTCTGCTCGCACTGCTACAAGGAGGAGCGGCAGGGGACGGAGCGGCGCGGCGGCCGTGCCGCGCATTCTTCCCTCGCGACGGCGGTGGTGACGCTCGGCTCGCGGCAGGTGCCGCTGGCAGGCTTTGTCGAGGTCGAGATCAGGGGGCGGAGGCACCTCAACACGGAGCAGCCGGAGGACTCGGAGCAGCAGTCGTGGGTGCAGTGCGCCTCGTGCCGCCTCTGGCACCATTGGGTGTGCGCGCTCTACAACCCGAAGCTGCACGCCTACGCGCAGGGCGGAGGAGGCGAGGGCAGCGGCAGCAGGGGCGACGGCGGGGAGGGTGGCGGCGGCAGTGTAAAGGTGGAGCCAGGGGCGGCGGCAGGCAGCGGCGACGGCGACGGCGGCGGCGACGGAGGCGGTGGCAGCGGTGGTGGTTGCGGCGGCGGTGGCGAGGGCAGCAGCAGCGGAGTTGCCGACAGCAGCAGCGGCAGCGGCGACGGCGCCACTCGAGCCCAGGGAGAGGGCGGCGGCAGCGGCGGCGGCAGCGGCGGCGGCAGCGGCGGCGGCAGCGGCGGTGGCAGCGGCACGCCCCCGCCGTGGACGTGTCGCAAGTGCGCCGAGGCGTCCGCCGAGGCGCCGCCCGAGGCACCTCGCGAGGCGGACAAGCTGTCCGAGTGCTCTCTCTCGCGCGAGCTGCAGGAGGGCGTGAAGGCGGGGCTGGCGGAGGCGGGCGCGGTCTGCGAAGAGGTCGCGGTGCGCGTCGTCTCCTCGGTCAAGCTCACCGCCAAGGCCAAGGAGGAGATGGTCCAGCGAGAGTGGTCTTGCGGCGAGGCGGCGCTTAGCCGAGACTAGCCGAAGAGGAGCCGAGACGAGTCGAGATTGCGGGCGATTGCGCGGCGAGGCGGCCGGCCTCGGCCGGGAGTGTTTCGGGTGACGGTGAGTGCGACGAGCGCGACTGCGATAGGCGTACCCCTCCCGAAACACTGCGATAGGCGTACCCCTCACAGTTCCTAACCCTAACCCCAACCCTAACCCTAACCTGACTGCGATAGGCGTACCCCTCACAGTTCCTAACCCTAACCCCAACCCTAACCCTAACCTGACTGCGATAGGCGTACCCCTCACAGTTCCCGTACACCTCCCGCTGCATCGTCGCGTTGCAGCGCGTCGAAGGGCGCGCTTCGCTGTGACGCCCTGGACGAGGGTGGTTGCGTGCGGGCGTCTGCACCGGGGGGAAGCTGCGAGTAGGCACGACGTGATGGTCTTCATGATGTACACGCAGGAGTACGGCGCCCACTGCCCGCAGCCCAACACGCGCCGCGTCTACATCTCCTACGTCGATTCGGTCCGCTATTTCCGCTCCACGCCGGACGGCCACCGCTCGACAGCCTACCGCTCGCTGCTCACGTCGTACTTTGCGTCCTGCCGCCGGCGCGGGCTCGAGCACGGTGCCGTCGAGCCGCGATCGGCTCTTCACGCGCCTTGCTGCCAACAGGCGCGGATTCGAGCACGTGCACGTGTGGGTGGAGCCGCCGCGCGCGGGCGACGAGTACATTTTCTACGCGAGGCCGCCCGAGGAGCGGAGGCCGATGAAGCGCGAGAAGCTGCGCTCGTGGTGCGCCGGGGCGCTCGAGCCGCGAGGCGCGGGCGGCGTGTCCTCACCGGCTTGTTCCCGCTGCGGGCAGGTACGTCAAGGTGCTCGAGGCGTCCAAGGAGCAGGGGGTCGTCGCGCGGTTCGGGTCGATGGTCGAGGCGCGCGAGCTTAGCCGAGGGAGAGCTTAGCCGAGGGAGAGCTTAGCCGAGGGAGAGCTTAGCCGAGGGAGAGCTTAGCCGAGGGAGAGCTTAGCCGAGGGAGAGCTTAGCCGAGGGAGAGCTTAGCCGAGGGAGAGCTTAGCCGAGGGAGAGCTTAGCCGAGGGAGAGCTTAGCCGAGGGAGAGCTTAGCCGAGGGAGAGCTTAGCCGAGGGAGAGCTTAGCCGAGGGAGAGCTTAGCCGAGGGAGAGCTTAGCCGAGGGAGAGCTTGGGAGAGTCGAGACGCGGCCGAGGCACCGCCGAGATACGGACGAGATAGCATCTCGCCGAGAGACGGACCCGAGATACGGACCGATGCTGAGGCCCCGCGGCACCACGCCGGCGCATGCGGCGATCCGGCCACGCTCGCCACGCTCACTGCGGTCCTGTGCACCTGCCCTGCGCAGGAGTTTCGGCACATCAAGTCGGCGCGGCAGATTCCGCTCTTCAAAGGCGGGCCGGAGGGAGCTGCGGTCGGGACCCGTCCAGGACGCGTCCGTGACAGGTCCACGGCCGCCTCACAGGTGACCAGTGGGAGCTCACTTTGCCGGAGATCCTCAAGGGCGATGAGCCCGCGCCGGCGGCGGCAGAGGACGACGAAGACGACACTTTCCGCCGGCCAAAGCTGCTCAGCACCGCGCGGGGCCGGTCTGGCGAGAGCACCGGCAGCCGCAGCTCGCCGCGAGCACGCGGAGGCGAGGCTTCCCCCGCCGCCGCGGCGCCGGCGGGTACGGACGGGCGGCCGCAGCGGCTGCGCGGCCTCGCGCTCAACAAGTTCGCCGCCGGCGCAGCGTCCGAGGACCTGGTGAGCAAGGTGCACAAGCAGATGCGGCGGCTGCAGGGGCACTTTCTCGTCGCGACCCTTGCGCCGCTCTCGGCGGAGGAGGGGCGGGCGGCGGCGGCGGGCGCCGAGGGCGACGCAGAGCCTGAGATCTCGCACGAGCTCGTCAACACGCGCCAGTCGCTGCTGCACCATTGCATGAGCCACGCGCTGCAGTTCAACTCGCTCCGCTACGCGCAGTGCGTCGAGATGCGCCGAGATTGCGCGCGCCGAGAGGTCGCGCAGCTCGCGCCCCACCGTAGCAGTCGCGCGAGACGCCACCGACACTTCGCGTCACACGTCCGAGCCATGCCAACCCGGCCGCAGGTACTCGACGATGATGATTGTGCACGAGATGCTGCACTCGTCGAGCAGCAGCGGAACGCACTACTGCCTGCCCGGCTGCAAGCGCGGCCGCGTCGACGACGGCTCCCTGATGGTGGCTTGCGACGTGTGCGACAACTGGCTCCACCTCGGCTGCCTGCCTCCCGCGCAGCAGCCGTCGACGGACGACTCATTCGTCTGCCCTCTCTGCGTCGAGGCCAAGGCGGACGTCTACCTGCAGTCGGAGGACATGGCGATGCTGTCGGACGCGTTGGCGGGGAGGTGACGCGCGGCGGAGGCGCGAGGGCGCCGTCGCAACACGGGGTGGAGAGGTGCGGGAGAGGGGGGGGGGGGGGGGAAGGGCCGATCGGCCGAGATGCATCTGATCGCGCGCACTCACATTCATAATGAGCATTTGACGCACACACACACATACCGACGTGTTGAGCGTGCGGCCGTTGTTGTAGGTTGTAGCATATATCTGTGTGCATGTGTGTGCGCGCCCCCGAAAAATACTCGCGGGATTGAATCCGTAGAAAAACGGAAGGGTGCGCTGCGGCAGCCGGCACCAACCGCAAACTCGTCAGGCAACTCAATGTGCGGCTGCGGGCTTGGGGCAGCACACAAAATACTAAATACATACCTTAAGGTCTATGGTATTAACGCTGCAGGGGATTTAGGCATTAGGGGTAGGGCTAGGGGTTAGGGCGGCGCCGGGCCGGGAGGCGCGGACACCGGCGCGTCACAAGGACGCAGGAGAGACGCCACGAGTCCACAAGGCCTCCGGATCGGGCTTGGGCGTTCGTGGTACGATCCCACTGCTCTCCCTGATGGATGCCACGTTGCCTCAACCCCCTGGGCCCGGCTGCTGCGGCCAGGGTCCATCACGCTCGCACTGCCGACGCCAGCGCGCCATCACGCCCGACGCCCAGCGCGGCCGGTTGGTGATGACGCTCTCCACGCCCAGCCTCCACGCCGCCTCCAGCTCCGCCTCGCCGTCGGCCACCCACACCGAAAGGGGCTTGGCATGCGCGCCGCCCGCCGCCACCAAGTCAGAGTCGAGCAGCTTGACGCTCACGCTCCACCTGCAAGGGGGCGGAAGAGCGAGGGCGGTGAGTCCGGGGACCACGACGCCGCCGCCTTCTCGGCGCTGTGGCCCGGCTCTGTGGGCCGGTGTGGCCTGGCTCTGTGGGCCAGGGCACACACACACCCGTCGTACAGCGCCGCGTCGGCGTCCAAGGCGGACAGGTCGGCGTGCGGCCGCCCCGCGCTGTCGCGTCGCGCACCGACGTCCCGCAGTAGCCCGAAGATGGGCACGCGCGTCTTTGCTGCCCGCTGCGCAGCGCGGTGCGCCGCCGCGCCCGCGCGCCCCTCGGCGACGACGCCTGGGCTCGCGAGGTGTGGGGGTGAGGGGGAGGCGCGGTCGCCGACCGTCTGGGCGGCGGCGGCGCCGAGCTGGTCGGCGAGCCCAGAGCGCGCGACTGCTCCGTACAGGGCCGCCAGCATCGCCGGCCACTCGGGACGCGTGTGGTACTTGAGCTCTAGCGTCGTGGCGGGCTGCGTGGCGGCGGGCTGCTGCGGCCTGGCGGCCCAGCTGCGCGCCCGCAGCAGCGAGAGGAGCTCGTCGAGGGAGAGGAGCGCGCCGGCGCCTGGGAGTTGTGGGCGGCAGTGAGAGCAGCACCTGTCGGAGCGGTGGTGGCGCTGCGAGGTCGGCACCGCCGGCGGCGGCGCGCAGCTCCGCGAGAGGCGTGTCTGGAAGGTCCGCGGGGAGCTTCCACAGCGCCCGCAGCGTCGGCGGGTGGCCGACGAAGAGCTGGCTGCCGCCGGCTGTGCCCTGTGCTGGCCAGAAGAGGTCGATGTCGAAGGAGGACACGCCGCTGTCGAGGAGGCGCCGCCGGAGGGTGAGGGCGAGGCGAAGGGAGTGAGGACAGGAGAGAGGAGAGCAGAGGAGCGGAGGGCACTAAGGCAAGGGAGAGAGAGAGAGAGAGAGGACCTGTCGAAGAGAGCTGCGAAGCTCGCGGCACTGGGGGCGCTCCGTTCGTCCTGGGTAGAAGAGGGCGAAGACGCGTGAGGAGGGAGCTTGGGTGCGGAAGCTGGTGTGCTGAACTCGGAGGAGCTAGTGTGTGGCGCCACCTGGTCAAACCCACGGTGGGAGACGAGGCGCGGCGAGCGACACGGCGGCGGCGAGCCGCCGCCGACCAACCACTGCGACGAAACGCGCAGCAGCGCCACCCCAGCCACCAGAGCGAGGAGCAGCAGCCGCAGCCCTCGCGGCAGCAGTCCTCCTCGTGTTGCCGCGCCTGGCCTCTTGTTCATCGCGGAGACCTCATCGTCGCCTGCGTACCCCTCTGCCTGGGACTCCTGAAGGAGCGAGCGGCGCTCGGCCTCGTCGTTGGCCTCGTCGTTGGCTCTCAGGATTGGTGACAACACGGGGGCCGCGAGAGAGGCCCCGCCTCACTTTTTCACACCGGGGGTTCGGGCTTAGGGATCCCTAGGCAGTATATACTTTTCCTCTCGCACCCCGTCTCTTTTTCTTTCCTTTTTTCTCTGCAGCACCCTCTCTTTTCCTCTCTATTTTTCCCGGGGAAACCATCAAATTTTCCGGGCTCTGAGGCCTCTGAGCCGAGTCTGACTGAGCTGGTTTGGGCCCAAAATCAGCCAAATCGGAGAGAGAGATTTTTAGCAATACCAAACAAATCTAACACCAAATCGGCAAAACACCGGGTATTTTGCGGGTATACCTGGAAAACCCCGGGTATACCTGGAAAAAGCCCGGGATGTTGCCGGGTTCCTCGATTTTGCCTCAGATTTTGCCCCAGACCAGCTCTCAGACTCAGGGAAACTCGCGAGTTTCCAGAATTGAGCACCAAACACCCTCTGTTTTCCCTGGAAATTTCCGGAAACGCAAAGTGCTGGGGCCCCCCTCTGTTTTCCTTTTTGTTTGCCGGAAAAGTATATACAGGCCAAGGGTCCGCGTCCGGAAAAAGGATGCTTTTCGCTGCGCATGCTCGAGCCCCCGGGCGAGGGCTTGTGCTGTGAATAGCAGGCGTGGTCTCTACTCGCCAGGACAACACGGCCAGCAGGCGCGAAGAAAAGAAAAACTGGGAATTGTACCGAAGGGCCTGCCCGTTGTTACGGCGCGGCACCGATTTATTTATTTCTCGCCCACGCGGCCCAGCAGGCGCCTTCCAGGCGCCGCTGGCATCCCCCGCACTTTGAGGCGCCTCTCCGCTTACCTGCCCCTCACGTGAGCTTCCAGTGGTTGCGTTTACTAATGGAAACCTCCTGAATGAAACTTCAATCAACAACTCCCACGAGCGGAGCTTCGCGAACTAAATGAGGTGCGGCGAGGGAGGCGCACCAGCTTGCGGGCGTGCCAGGCGTTGAACATCACTGCCAGCAATGCCCATTTAAGGAGGCACTTGGTCTTCCAGCTAGTGGTTCTGTCGGGGAGCGCCAACGTAGCAAGCAAGTCCACCGCCTTCGAGGTGAGGCCTCTCATCGTTCGCTTTTTGATGTGAACACCATTGGGTCGAGCGCCGAGGCCTTGTCGACGCGGTCGATGAAGCCTGCCTGGGAGGGGAGCGGGGCAGATCAATTAGTGAGGGACGCGCGGGGTAAGGGGGGGGCGGGTGTGTGTGTGTGTGGAGAGAGGAGTTGCGACGGGGGCGAGGCGAGGGGGCGAGGGGCGAAGAGAGCGCGCGCACACACACCAGCATATCTTGCTGCGCCCTTTGCCGGACGGCGCGGCGGTGCAGCTCGGGAACCACGAAATCGATCTCGAGCTTGCGCGACTCCTTGATCGACAGGTCGCGAGTGGCGACTAGGCGATCCTGCAGCAAGCAGCAAAAGCGGACGCGAGCGGTGCCGACGGCGCACATAATCATGAACGCGCACGAGGCGCACGAGATCACGCCCTCGCGGGTGACGGTCGCCTGCTCTGCAGCGAGCGAGCGCTCAACTTAGCCCCCGCACACGGAGCCGGGCTCAGACTTAGACGCTGTATGGTCGGGGGCCATGAACTTAGACGACATAAGGCCAACTCCGGGTAAAAAAACCGGTATACCTGAACAGCCTTCACAGGTTTACCCGAAAAATACCTGGAGCGTCCCGACCAACGTATGCCGCGCACGACGCCATATCGCCTTCTCCCAGGGCCAGTGCGCTACTTGCGGCGCGCAACGCCTGCTCAAGTACGCGCAACGTACCATGTGCTGCCGCTATGCGTGCCTTAGGCGGCTGCGCGCTGCGGCGAAGCGGCGGGCGCGGCATGCCGATGGCAGTGCGGACGATGCGGTTGCGATGTGTTCTGCTTCAAGATCGTGGCGGTGCTTGGCATGCACTTCTGCGATCCCAATCAGCTCATCGCAACGAAGCAGCGCAACAAGCTGCTGCTGCCAACAAGGCCCTATGCTACCTCACGCACGGATCGTTCAAAGAGGACCAGCATACACAGGCTTCTCTGACACGCGTTTGTTTTGAGCTTGAGGCTATTTGTGATAACTGTTTGGCTAGAAGTCGCCGAAGATTGCGCTCAAGTAGCAGCAACGAGAATCGGAAGAGGAGGAGGCTGAGGCGGCGATTGCTGAGCATGAGAAGGATCGATCGCCCGCCGCAGGCGAAGAAAAGTTTTGGGGGCTGCGCCGTATCGTTGTACGTTGATCAGAACTTAGACACTTCTACTACCCAACCAGTGCGAGATTCGCAGAGGCCAGAGCGCCTCGCCGCACACAGGCACACGCTGCGCACAGCGCAGCGAGGGTATCTCGTGTGCAGCACCACACTAACTGTGCGCGCGCCGGGAGGTGTTTTTTCTGCCGGAACACATCTGGTCTGTATTTGTAACTCGACGGCGACGCACATCACTCATCAGCTTAGGGGGACCCCTGGGTTCTGAGGGCCGGGGTTTTTTAAGACCTTTTAAGAAACGAGGAGGTTTGGGGCTTAACTTGCCATTTAAGAGATTGCAGGCGCGGGGGGTCCCTCTTTTAAGACCGTTTAAGAAAATCGGCCTCGCCGGCATGCGTCGATGGGTTCCGCGCCGTTTATCCAATTGTCCAATACTGCCGCCGTTATTGGGCACAAACCCGCCTCTGAAGACACATCTGTGTAAGTCTGGTGCACTGGCAGGAGCCATACTTGCATAGGGGACGCGTGCTAGCTGACTGTAGCCAGCTTCCCGGCCTACGGCGTCTACCGCTCTGGGCCGGCGCGGGGGCCCCAGAGGGTGTCCATGCGGGGGGGAGATGGGGTCCCATGGCCCGCCGCAGGCGCCGATTTTTTCGGATTGTTTTTCTTTTTTGGCGTTTTTTTACTTGTTTTCATGGGAATTCGGCGTACTTGCGGCCATGCTATCACGCCTTGCGACAGCCTGTCGGCGCAGCTGACCGTGCCATGATGCACAATTGATCACCTGCATAGCTCGCGGCCTTAGTATCAAGCATTCAGTGACGACCTGATCGTACGGCCAGTAGGAAGGTGTCCTTCCATCGTGTGCACGCTTCTGGCGCAATGCGCGTCACCTCGGATTGGCTGCTGGCACTCTCGAGGCTATGCCTACACAGCCTCGCGCGCATGGGCAGTCAAGAGGGACCACGCACCTTCTCAGGACAGCGCCGGTGCCTCTCTCTTGGACCGGCAAACTTGGTGGTATCGTGTCACCAATATGGGACCAGTGCGGCATCGCGCCATCGACAGCTCTGAACTGCGCCTCACCACTGACCGGGAAGGCCGCCAAGTGGGCCAGCACAGGTCGCACATTGTGGCAGCAGTCAGCAGTGCATGGCTGATAGCTAGAGCAGCAGCGTCAGGGTCGCAGGGTCGGATCGTGTCAAGCCTCTCGCCCGGCCGGCCGCGTGCAGACGTCGGCCTGTCTGCTGTCTGGAGTGATCTGTCGGCGGTCAGTACGACCGATCAGGTCGGAGTTTTCTGATGGTTGGAGGGTCTGTCTGTATGTACTCCTCGAGATCTTTCCAAATCTGCCCTCTACTTAACCGTACTTAATCGGGAAGTCGGTGCTCATAGAGACTCATAGAGCCGGAGCCCCGTTTCCGCACTGCGGCGCGGCGCACGGTGCCTCCGGGGGGCCCCGCGCCGGCCCAGAGGTCTACCGGGAGCCTGCAGCCTCCCGGACCACATCGACCTCGCCGGAGCCGCTCTCCCGCACCGTTTAAGCGTTTAAGACCGTTTAAGGAATCGGCGGCCCAGGCAGCCTTAAAATGGGCCATGCCCATGGCCCGTTTTAAGCCGTTTAAGCCGCAGGCGCCCCAGGGCCCACCCTTTTAAGCCTAGGGGTCCCCTAAGCTCATCAGCACACGACACACGAGAGACCTGTGCTCAATAATATCTAATTTAATAAACTCCACCGAGGATGACCCCACGTTTTGTACCGCTCTTATCCGGCGCTCTCGTCGCCGCCTCGCTCATCATCGGTCGGCGGCGGGCGCAAGCCGCTCGGCCGCGCGCCGAGGAAGGGGAGCGGCTGCAGGTTGCACTCAGCCGCGTGTTGCGCGAGCACCTGGGCGTGGGCGCGGTGAGTCAGTCCACGTGTGCTGCCGATCCACCCACGCGTGTGCTGCCGATCAATCAGCGCGTGTGCTGCCGATCAGCGTGGCGTGGTGTGTCGGTGGTTGGTGGCGGCGGGGCGGGAGCTGGCGGCGCCTCTCGCGTCGGCGGCGGCACAAAGGCGCGCGCGGCGCGCATCCGCGCGGCGAGCGCCACGTCCGCCGTCTCGATCGGTCCGTCCAGCTCTGGCGCACCAGACTCGAGCGGCCGCTTGCGCGCGCCCGCGGCGTCGGCGCTCTGCGCTGTGGGGAGGCCCGAGGCGTGGAGGCGGCGCGCGCGAGCGTAGTGCGACGCGTCGTGGAGCAGCTCGGCGCCTAACAGCGGGTCACCGGCCGGCTCGCACCTCGTCCCACGGGTGGGGGGGGGGGAGGGGGGGAGAAGGGGGAGGGGGAGGAGGAGGGGGTGGGGGGGGGGGGGGAGTCGCTCGCCGTACGCATGCGCAACCTCGTACAGCTGCAGCGCGACGGCGGGTGAGTAGGAGCGGACGCCCATCGCGCGGAGGAGGAGCATGATGCGCAGCGCGGCGCGGGGCACCCCCTCGGGGGGCGGGCCGCCCCCGTCGCACGCGGTGGCGGGAGGGAGCGGCCGCGCGACGGTGCCTGCGCGGCGCGGGCCGCGGGCGATGAGCTCGGCAGACCTCCCGCGCCACCCCCCTCCCCCTGGCCCCCCCCTCCCCCTGCCTCGATCGCTCGACCTCGCCCCTCGCCCTCCCCGGGCGCTGCTCGCCTGCGCGGTTCAGCTGCAGCAGCTTCCATTGCACGGCCCTCTCCAGCTCGATGATGAGCCGCTCGACCGCCTCGCCGGAGTGTGCCGCGCCCACGCGCCCCTTCCACCCCTCGCGCGCCTCTTGCCACGTCGGCTCCAGCGTCTCCGACTTGATGGCAGCCTGCGTGGCGCGGGCGCATGAGGGTGCGGGCGTGGGCGGATGGTTGCTGGCGGGCGCAGCGCGGGGCGGGGAGGTGGGGTGCGCGAGGCTTGCAGCGCGGCAAGGCAGTGGCGGGAGATGAGGCCCGGGAGCTTATCGGCCGGCGTGAAGAGTTGCAGCCCCGTTCGAGCGGGCGGATCTCCGGCGCACTGGATGTGTGAACAGGTGGGTCGCAGCGCACACAACACGCGCACCTCGAGCGAAAGGAGCTGGGCGCCGAGTGCCTCACTGGTGACAATGGCAAGGACCTGGCTGACCCACTGCTCGCGGCGCGGGCCCCACGACTTTTTGACGCTCGTCCACGGAAGGCGCACCTCGAGTTCGGTGAGGCGCGCCTTGGCCGCCTCGATCGGCGGTGTCATGGGTCCAAGCGGCGCAGAGCGAGGCGTCGCCGCGCAATTCTTTTTATCTGTTTTTTGCATTGACCGTGGTGGCCGAAGAGCCAGGTAAGAGCCACAGCATGGAGATCTCTCAGCACGGTGGCGCCTCCTAATAAACCTAAAAAAATGAATTTATTTCTATGTCTTCAAGAAAGCAGAGTAGTCCTCCTACCTAAGGGAACGTAAGTAAGAGAGAGAGATTTTTAGCAATACCAAACAACTCTAACACTCACACGTCATTTGGGGCCTGGAGCCCTGTTCACGCGCGCGCGAGACGTTTGTTTGTTAAGTAAGAGGTAAGTAAGAAAGAGCCACATACAACGAGAAACAAACAAACAAGGATCATCGACGCGGGCTCTCTCTCTCTCTTCAATGAATCGATGGCGCATGCGACGAATCGATGGGCGTCGGCATCGGGAATCATTTGACAGACTGTCTGACTGTGTTGTTTGTGTACTCACAAACGGGCGAGACGGAGTGCGTACCCGTGAGAGGCTGCAAGCAACGCGCGGGTTCCCGGTGGTCAGTCAACGGGCATTCGACCGTCCCCTCAGCGCACAGCGCTCAGCGGCTCTCTCGCGCGTCTGCCGTCTCTCCGCCCGGCCGGCGCTCCGCTCTAGACACACAGACTCTGTCGCTTCTTGATCTTGTCGGATGTCGCTTCACAGACCGGTCCCGCGCGCCGGTCGCGCTCTCCAATGTCTAAAACACGCCCGGTCAGTGACCCCGCTCGCGGTGCCTCGATCTCTTCCGATAAAGCAGAGCCGTGCGGGCGACTCTTTATGGGAGTGCTAGCTACTAGTCCCCCTACCCCCTCTCCCCCGCCATCGGGAGGACGACCCCACGGCTAGTCGCCGACCGCACACCCCACATAAAGAACACCCCTGCACAAAGATCGCAAGGGCGGTCCCCATATCTCCTAGTAGAGGTCCGTCCGTTTTATTTATTTGTTATCTTATCTGGGCTAGATATGCGCGCCACCGTGCCGGGTCCCGCTGTGCGCTGAGCCGGTGAGCCTGAGCCTCTGACGACGCCTTGAGCCCTCCGTTACGTATAATACCGCGCAGCGCGCTATACCTCACATGACACCCACATGCACTCGACATGGCCGGTCAGGCTGGCAGGGAAGAGGGCCATGCAAGAATGCACCCCCATATAACACGCACGTCGCTTGCGGAAACACACCCCAAGGCCCAAGGCACAGCCCTTCGGACCGCGCGACCGCAGGGCTCTCTCGCTCCAGCGCGTCACAGCTCTAACTGATACTCCTTTGCCTATCGCTGGGTCATTCGGATCCCTCCCGCCGGGAAGCCCGCAATTTCATCCTTCGCCGGCAGCGCCGCCGGCGCTGATCGCTCCTCGGCCGCTGCCGGTTGCGCAGCGAGCGCTGCCGCCGCCACCGCAGTCGCCAATCCTCCGCGGGGGGCGGCGCCGCCCTCCTCACAGCAATAGACGTAGCACTCCGACCCGTCGGCCGTCGCGAACCCCTTCGCGCCGGCGGAGCCGGCAACAGGGCAGGCCCAATCCGCAGTCCAGCTGCTGCAGTCGCAGCGCGCTGGCAATTCCGCGATGGGAAGGGAGCGAGACGCGAACTCCCCGGGGCTGGCTTGATCTCCGCCTCCGCTGAAGACATCGAGCCAACCGTGGGTGTCCGTGGAGCGGGAGATGAAGCTGGCGCCAAACCAAGGCGGTGGTTCGGGCGGCGCGGGCGGCGCGGGCGGCGGCGGCGGCGGCGGCGGTGGCGGCGGCGGCGGCGGCGGCGGCGCGGGCGGCGCGGGCGGCGGCGGGGACGGGATCTGGACGTGCGAGAAGCGGCCCTGGCCGAGGGGGACATGGATGCCGACCGACGCGAGCCGCGCCTGGTCGACGAGCGCCTGCTCGTAGCGCGCGCGCGCAGAGTTCTTTGCCGGGTTGTAGGCGGCCTACAGGCGCAGCTGCGGCGGTGAGGAAGCGGCGTGCTGATGGCTGCGCGCCGAGGCTGCGCGGCGCCTGCTGCAGCCAGCGCAGCATCTTCAGCGCCTCGGCGTTGGCCTGCATCGCCTCGTTGACCGCTCGCTTGAGGCCGGCGAAGTGCACCTTGGACGCCTTCTTGCCGGCGAACTCGAAGCGCGTCGCGAGCCCGCCGATGACGTCCAGCTTGTGGCCCTCGTCGCCGACCGACTTGTGGCCGTCGCAGAGCAGCGACGACACCTCGGCCGCGAAGTGGGGCATGAAGTCGGTGACGGTCGCCGCGGAGAACTGGTCGGAGAAGGAGCTGCCTGCCGAGGCGCCGACGAGGTGGTGGAGCAGAGGCGTGTGGGCCGAGGTGGCACTGGCGGCGGAGGAGCAGTCGCGCGCCGGAGAGCTCGATCGAGTCGAAGATGAACTTGCCCTTGCAGCCCTTGATGGGCGCCTCGCCCGCCTTGTGCAAGTCGATGTCGAGCACGAGCAGGCCCTGCAGCGACTGGACGGCCGTCCCGCCACCGAGCGGCAGCTGCTCGCAAAAGAAGAAGGGGCAGGTGGCCTGCGAGAGCATCCAGTCGTACCGGAACCGCATCCGGATGTCGGACACGATCACCTGCAGCCCGTCTGGCGCGCGGTTGGTCAGCAGCTGCGTCGGGGCGAGCTGCTGCCGCCACCACTCGAGGTAGTCGTAGCAGGTGCCCAGCTTGAAGACGAACGGCTCAAAGTCGATCAGGCTCACGTTCCAGGCGGAGAAGGTCTGCGGAGCGGCGCGGGATCGGCTCGAGCTAAGCCGCACCTCGGCCACACCTCGGCCACACCTCGGCCACACCTCGGTCACACCTCGGCCACACCTCGACCCGATCTCGGCTAGGCGTCAGCCTGCGAGGTTGCCAGCGTGAGCTTCAGCTCGGTCGACTGCAGGCCGGCGCCGGTGGGCAGCGCGTCCTCGCCCGACGTGCCTCCGTCGGGGTCGGCGATGCGCGCCGCCATGTTCGCGACCAGATCGGAGACCTGCTTGGCGACGAAACTGTCCACGAAGTCCTGCGCGGCGGGGAGGGGCGCTGTATCGAGGGGCGCTGCTCCGAGGGCGATGCTCCGCTGTATCGAGGGCGATGCTCCGAGGGGCACCCGTGCCGGCGGGTGCGCGCCGGTGGGGAGTGTGCGTGTGGCGCGCTGGCTCATGTCGCGTGCGCTTCCCGGAGGGCGTTGAGCCGCGCAGTCGCTCAGCGATCGGCCGCGCTCTCTGTCCCGCGGCAGGCCACCCTGCCGGCCACCCTGCCTAACCCCACCTTGCCTAACCCTAACCCCACCCTGCCGCGGTGCCGCAGCCGCGCCACGCTCCTCGGAGAGCGGATGCGCCTTGTGGCGTGCGTGTGAGTGTCTGCGGCGCCTGAGTGCAGTCCCCGCTGAGCGCGACGTTGGTGTCGGACGGCTGCGCCTCGTCGAAAGCGACGGGCGCCGCCGCCTCCCCCTTGCCCAGCACGTCCCAGCAGTTGCCTACCTCCGGTCAGCGCGGGCGTGAAGAGGCGCCCTCACGCCTCTCGGCCCGCCCCGGTCACGGACGGTGCCGAACATGTCCATCGAGGAGCACGCGGTCGTCGACTCGGCCTACGCCTCGGGGCCTCGCGTCAGCCGCGGCCGAACCAGGGAGAGGCGTAGAAGGCAAGGGGCGGCGGCGAGTCGTGGCGGCCTTTTTGAGGCCGTGGGACAGCAGCGGGTCATGCAGCGAAAAGGCATAGTGGAGCGGCTCTGTACTCGCGTAGTCGATGTGCGCCATCGCCTCGTCCGTCATCGCCTTGCCAGGGTTCCAGCCGTCCATCGAATGCTCCTGCGACGTACCCTGGAGCAGATCCTCGTCCACCGCCTTGCCGGGATACCAGCCAGGCCGCGAGAGGTGCTTGCCTGGGAACCTGCCGCCCGGCGCCGATGCGGCAGCGTGAGGGCGATAGCGGCAGCAAAGTGCGGCTCACCAAGCTATCATCGCATCACTAATATCTCGACAGCGCACCAGCCATCTGCGCCTCTCGCGGCGTGCTGCGCGCTCGGCGATTTGGCGAGGAGTCCAAGCGCAGCGAGGACGAATAGAAGAGCCGTCGCCGCGAGAATCGCAGGGCCGCGCGTGTGTCTGCTCCTACGTTCCTCGGTCAACATGTACACACACACACTTGAGAGTAGGATCCTAGTGCCTCGACGAAACGCCGCGCGCCACAAAAGAAACGCGAGCGTACTAGCCGGATAGAGGGTCTGTTGACTGCCGAACCTGTCGGACCTTAAGACAGCATTGTAGATCCCTGGGCGAGGGTGGTGGCGTCCCCGTCGGGTCAGGACTGAAGGCGAAAGAGAGGGGAGACCAACCCGATCTCTCCGGCGTCCCGGGAGCGTGAGACACCTCCCCCCGTGCCAACAGCCCCATAGGCAGGTAGGTAGTGGTGGTCAGTAGGCCATGCTCTGGCGGGCTCGCGAGCGGCGCTGCACTGCGCGTGCCGAAGTCCCCCCGTGGGACTGGTTCACTGCGCGGCCTGTTCGGACAGGTATAGCAGTCTCGCCAGACGAGGCCCGTGAAGAGGCCACCCTCGCTTGAAGCGCCTCTCCGGGCCTCGTTTTCGCTCTCATGCGCGACGCTGGCCAGGCCATGTGTGGGTGCGCGCTGCCGCCCAATCGACGCGCTCCCCCGCCCAACACCCCTACCCGCCGGGCAGCGCGCCATCCAGATGGCCGCCCCGACCCTCACTTCCGGCTGCGCGCCCACGCATCGCCAGCAGGGCCGCCGAGCGCATTCGAGCCTACAATAGACACCGCACAGTACAGTGGGTTGCGGGCATTGAAAATTTTAAGCAGATTAAGAAACCACGGCGGCGATTTCCGCGAAAATCTAAGAAACCACGGCGCGCCGCAGGCGCGGCCCCGACTAGGGCCCCGAGAAAAGGCCAGAGACGAGTGTGAACGGGAGCCCAAGGTTTTTGCTCGCCTTCCCTGGGACCCCGTGTTGCATGTCTGACCGTCACTGTGCGTTTATGTGAATAGGAGGTATTTTCTTCTCAATAACAAGGCTGTGAACAACATGCGTGTCGCGCACTCATTCAAAGCTGCTCGCTCGAACCGCGGCCGACTCTGCCATCGCGGCTGCAGCTGTTGAGCTCTCCAGAAGACTGGTGCCTGATATGCTGCCTCCCTGCGGATGCTGCCGGCGAGCCTGGCGGTCCGCTGTACTACAAGGAAGTGCTGACTCGATCCCCCCCCGCAATCTTCTACCCCCACGACTCGGAACGCGAATGTGACAGGACCATCGGGTCCTTCGGCCACCCAACGCGAGATCACCCGAGAGCAGCTGGGTCTGCCTCTGGCCTCGCCTCCCTCTCCTTCAGGCATTCGTGGCATCCTATGGGTCGTCCAGAGTATCGCGAGTCAGCCAGCCCCACTTTGAGGGCGCCATGAAGTACAGCGATCGCCATCTCGCTGGCCTCTGTCTCCGCAAGGCCCCCCGACCGCGTCGAACTCAACGGCGCGGGCTCTCTCGGCTACGGGACCGGCGCACCGGCCCCAGCTTCGGCTGAGGGCTGACAAAAGCTGCCGAGCCCAAATCACTGTGTGAGAGTCGTGATTTATTGTTGGTTTTCAAATCTCTCTCTCATTCATGACCGGTCTCAATGTCCCACCCCCCTGCGCGAGGGCCTTCTAGGCCCGCGGGTAGGTAGTCTCACCCCATCCCCAGGGCCTCCAGGGCTCGCACCTCAACCTCTCACAGACCAGCGCACAGCGTCATCTACATTCTTGGAGCACTTGGAGTGCGGTCATCAACCTCACATCCAGGGCCGGGGAGCTAAGAAGCGCACCCAGCGGGCCGGATTATCGGCATCGGGCTACGGGCTAGAGAGCCCTGCCTGACCCCTAGCGCCTAGGGGGGAGGGTGCGCGTTCGCAGGCAGGGAAAGAAAGGAGCACTTGGAGTGCAGTCGGTAGCCGCACCCCGCACGCCCAGGACCGGGGAGCTAAGAAGCGCCCCAGTTAGCCAGACGATTGGGATCGGGTTGCGGGCAAGAGAGCACTAGCGCTTCTAGTTAGCAAGTTGGCACAGGTGTATTTTCTTCTCAATAACAAGGCTGTGAAAAGCACAGGAGGGCGCTTGGGTCTAAATTTAGTGCGGTGTGACGTGTTTATCTACTGCATCTTTAGCGCAAATTTAGCGCAAATTTAGCGCAAATTTAGCGCAAATTTAGCGCAAATTTAGCGCGAGTTCACTGCGACTTTACATCCAGATTTAGCGAGGTTTCAGTCGTCTTTAGTCCAGCCCCGCAGTAGGATCCAGCCGCAGACCCTCGCTAAGACCGACCCTCACGCTCACCTCTACTCAGTACTCTATTACAGCTGGTGGTCACGGGCACAGCATGGGTTGTGCGGTCGGAGGTGGTGCTTGCGGTGGCGCATTCAACTGTGCTGGTCCTCTTCTCGGGAATCGGTTATGTGCCTGTGCTCAGTCGGGAGATCTTGCTCTGGAGGGCAGCCCTCACTGGGAGCCTGCCTTTGGGTCATGAGGGCAGGGGCCAGGCATCTCCTGTGGTGCATTCTTGGCAGCCAAGGAGCAAAGCACGCGGCCCTGGCTAGCTGTGGTGTGGCTGGGAAGCCGTGCTAAAGTTGCGTGCCCGCACTAAAGATGCGGGACCCACACTAAATGTACTGCAGCTGCCCGCACCTAAAGTGAACTAAATGTGGCGCTAAATTGGAGATAAAACACACTTCATGCACATGCACATGTACATGCACATGTGCATGCACATGACATGAAATATGTGCTAAATATGTGCTAAACATGTGCTAAATATGTGCTAAATTTGCGCTAAATTTGCGTTAAAGTCGCACTATATACGCACTCGAACACTAAATAGCGCACTAAACTATCACTAAAGTTAATTCACAGCCTTGTTATTGAGAAGAAAATACCTCCTATGGCGCTGTGCGCTGGCCTGTGAGAGGTTGAGGTGCGAGCCCTGGAGGCCCTGGGGATGGGGGGGGACTACCTTCACAGGCACTAGATTTAGACACAAAGCAGTTGGAGCACTTGGAGTGCAGTCAGTAAGCGCCCTCCAGAGACTCAAAATCCTGTTCATGCCGACTCGTCCAGGCGCTGAGGTGCTCGCCTCTGGACTTGGCGCCGCCGTCACCGACACACTCTTCAACCCGCTGGAGATGCTCAAGGTACGGGTTCAAACGTCGGAGACGACCGCGCCCAGCGCCGCCCGCGCTGTCTATGCAAAAGGCGGCCTGTGGCTGCTGTGGTCTCCGGGACTGCAGGCGACGTGGGTGCGCTCCTTCTGCGTGACCGGGCTGCGCGTCGGCCTCTACCCGACTGTCAAGGCAATCACGCCTCTCCCTGCTCGGCCCTTTGTCCCTCACCGCCCGAAGCCTGGCTTACCTGAAACCTCGGCGCCCAGGCGCTCGTCGGCGCCGACTCGCTGGGACAAAAGCTCGCTGCCGGCGCTGCGACCGGCGCTCTGTCCTCCGCGCTGGCCAACCCGATCGACATGGTGCGGACGAGGCTACACGCGCAGGCATCCCTTACAGACACACACATCACACCACCCCCCTCGAGCCTCCGAGGAGAGGCTGGCTGCGGCGAGGCTGGCTGCGCAGCGGTGGAGAGAGGGGCCCCGTGCGGCGGAGTCCCACCCGTGCAGCGCCCTGCGCCAGGTCGGACTGCCGACGCGGTACGCCTCCACCGCGGCCGCCGCGCTCTCCATTGTGCGCGGCGAGGGCGGAGTCGGCTCGCTCTGGCGCGGGCTGGGCGCGACGGCGGCGCGGCAGGCGCTGCTCTCCTCGGGGCAGCTGGCCTCGTACGACGGCCTGAAGCAGGCGGCTCGGGGCGCCGGGGCGACGGAGGGCACTCCGCTGCACGTGTGCTGCGCCGCGGCCAGCGGCTTTATCGGGCAGCTCTTTTGCATGCCGGCCGACGTGCTGAAGGTGGCGATGCCACGCACGCCTCGCCCGCACGCTGCCCTTGCCCCTGGCTCTGCCCTCGACTCCCTCGTACCGCTGCCGCGCGCTCGCGTGTGTGGAGACCGTCGCCGTGCTCCTACCTCTCCTTCCTCTGCCGCAGGTGAAGGTGCTGAGTGGCGACCACGGCTCAGTCTCCGCCTGCTTGCGCCACACCCTGCAGCACGAGGGGGCGGCGGGGCTGTACCGCGGCTTCTTGCCGGCCGTTGTGCGGCAGTGCCCCGTCATCTTGGTCCAGATGCCTTTGATCGAGCAGATCCGATGCGTGGCGGGGCTAGGGCACATCTAGCTTAGGAGGGCGGCGCAGGAGAGGTCAGGCGTGGAGACTCGCGACGCCCGGGCGGACTAGTCGAAAAGAGAAGATTTGCATGTAGACGCTTGTAGACGCTACTTAAGTTATTGCTCTCTCACGCAGCTTTTTGCGTTGACCGGGTGAATGACCGAGTTGTGTGCGGTTGTGCAACACACCATCACCAACACGCGGCCAACCACACCGCACCTACGTTATCTCTCCGGACTCCGCGCGCACAAAACTCGGAGTACCCGACGGCCGACGCGATGACCGAGATGTGGTCGAGATATGGCATACACATGGGTAGCTACATACACGGTAGGGTACACGTGCCTAGACACGTGCGCCCTCCAGCCTCTCCTGTCTCCACGCAGACTCCACCGTGGCACCAACTCCAGCGGAGGGAAAATGAGTGCATCGCGTCCCGGGCGTGACCCCCGATGTGGCGACGTGAGCAGCCTTGTGATCATCTGTGGGTCGTGCAGCGTGCACACAGCCACACGACGTTGTCACGCGACACCCGTGCGCGCATATCGCGTACATCGGATGCTCGTTGCGTGGCTGCGGTGCATTGGCAGCTCGTCCGGCTCGAGTCCAATCGCCTCGAGCTCCTCGCGCACAATCCGGTACATCGCCTGGTTTCCCTCGCCATTGAAGTGAAGTCCGCCCTCCATGTGTCTCCCGTCCCCTTGAGCTTGCCGTGCACGTCGAGAAGCCGGGCCCCACTCGCCCTGGCCACCTCCTTGACCGCCTCGACCATAGGAGCGATTCGCTCCTCGCCGCGGCCCGACCCATTGGCCTGCATCTTTGTCGCCTTCGTGAAGTAGGTGTAAACCTGCGTGCCATCGCACGGCGGAGGCGTGCATAGTAGCACAGTTGCACACGGATAGCGATCACGAAGCAGAGCGACGATCTTCCGCAGGTTCAGTCCATACTCCTCCGGCGGCACATGCAAAGGGTCGCTACTCTTGACGTGGTCGTTGGAGCCGAGCATCACAGTGATGGCTTTGGGTGCCTTAGGGAGCGAAAGCAGTCCCGCCTTGAGGTCTGCGAGGATCCACTTTGTAGTGTATCCGCCAAACCCGCGGTTAATGACGTCAAGAGAGCGGGAGATTCCATAGTCTCGCGCGAGTAGCGCCGTCCACCCGGGACCATGCTGCTCGAGGATCGACCCCGGTGGCATGCTGCCCCCGCCAAGCATGCAACCTAGCTCAGCGATCGAGTCACCGATACACAATAGACACGGCTTTTCGCACTCACCAAGCGCGGGAGCTGTGCCGGTGGCAACCGGCGTTGGTTCATGGCCGCCCGATTCGAAGTACCTGCGCAGCCGCTCCTCATCCCAGCCGAAACACTCTGGCGGCGGAGAGATGTCATCGCAATGGTACTCGTCGCACAGCTCGTCGATTAGCTGCTTCTGGAGGGACTGCAGCTTTTCGTACGTCGAGGGCATCGCTCATGACCCTGCACCAGACCCTGCACCAAGTTGCGTTCGTTCCGGTCCGGCCCACATAGGTTGATAGGAAACAAGCCGAAAGAGTGCCGCGAGTGGAGCGAGAGGCTCGAGGCGCGCGGCTGTCGGTCAACCCTGCGGCGCATGCGCGCCGCCAAGGCTGCTCGACAGGCGACTGGCATTGTGGCGACGCGGTCGCCGTTACTCCAACTTTGCTTTGCCGATCAAAAGCGCCCGTCCTTTGCTTTTTAGCCGCTGAAATTTAGCTTGCTGGTTTTCTTATAGGCGTCTGCGACTTCCAAGCTGCGTATTCTTGTATTATCGTCGAGTAGTACAAGTACTCTCTGCGTGGGGGCGGTACGTATTCTCGTAACATGTGCGTATTCTCGTATCACTGGCTCCGAGTAGAAAAAGAAAGAAAACAGCGTCGAGTGTTTACTAGCTCCGAGTAGAGGGGGCGTTCTGCTGCTAGGGGAAACCTGGAGCGCGGAGCTAACCCTCGGAGACCCGTGTTTACTTTAAGGCCCTTGCCCTGCGAACGCGCACCCCCGGGGCTAGGGCTCTCTAGCCCGTAACCCGATACCGATCATCCGGCCCGCTGGATGCGCTTCTCAGCTCACCGGCCCTGGATGTGAGGTTGCCGACTGCACTCCAAGTGCTCCAAGTTTTACGACAAAACTCCCTCGCACGACAAGAATTTTACAACCGAATTCTTGGAGGTACCTCCTAAAGCCCTGAAACATCAAATGTGCCGTGCCTAGACCGCTAACTCGAGCGAGCCCAGGCAGCGCCGGGACGCTCCTTCCTTCCTCTCCACCGTGATTGATGCTCCTCGCTATCAGTCGTCTCGCATTGCCGGTACGCGGGCCTGGCTGCTCTCTCTCTCCCCCCCCCTGCCCATCGAGACTGAGCGCCCGGTGAGCACGGGCTGCGGCGCGACCCTTGCCGTCCCCGCGCACGCAGGTCACCATGGCTGCATCAGAGCTGCTTTGTCGTGCGCACTCGAGCAGCGCGCAACGGTCGCGCCCACCTGTCACCTCGCCTCGCCGGCTGCATCCCGCTCGCGGAGGTCGCCACCATCCCTGGGTCACCGCCACTGCTGTCCCTGCCGCCGCTGTCGCCTTCGATCCGGTTCGTTCCCGCCGCCCGGCCTGATCCGCGGCGTGCAACGCCCCCCACGCACAAACACGGGCACACACCTCGGCATCGCCGACCCCCCAGCCCCCTGCCGCCGCCGCCGCCGTCCCTGCCGCCCCCGCTTCCGCCCACTTTCTTTACTGCCGACCAAGCTTGAGGCAGCAAAGGCACGCAGACAGAACTCTGAGAACGTCGCCATCGTGTAGCAGGCAGGCCCGGCTAGCCGCGTGTTGGGGAGTAGTGTTTGTTGTGTGTGGTGTACTCTCTCTCCACTCAGTGTATATAGTGAATGAGCAGCGCACGATAAAAAACAACTGCTGAAAAGCCTCCACAAGCCCTGGGAGCCCTCCCCCTACTGTTTTACAAAAAAGCTCCCTCGTACGACACTGGCCACGGGACTGGCACGAAAGGAAACAAGAAAGACCGGATCCAAGTGTCGGATTCTACTCCAAAAGTGCATACGCGACGTCAAGTCCGCTTTTCTCCCACCGCGTACCCGGGTAGTGTAGTCTGTAGATCTACGGCTTTACCGAGTACCGTCTGGGCGACCGTCCGCCTCCTGGCCTTGCACCTTGCAGCAATCAATCTAACTGCTCCCATATGTCTTACCTCCGCTCACGCCCCATCGTCTGACTGAGGACCTCCACAAACTCTCTTTGCTTGTCGGATAGACGACACGCACCTCTCTCCCCAGAGCACCGGACGGGAAGCGGAACCAACCCGCATCACAACCAGTTCTCATGAGTCACATTTCCTCTCTCGACTCAACGCTGCCTCGGCTACTCGGTTGAACTCTCAGGGGCTGACAGCTAACGCGTTGCCATCTTCGATCCTGCTCCGCGGTCGTTCGTGTCCGATGCAACAGCGCGGCGGCCGCAGCGCTAGCCGTGAGCAGGGCAAGGCCCGTCGCCACTGCTATGGAGGGCGCGAGCGGCTGGATGTGCGACAGCAGCCCGGGCGGCGGAGGCGACGGCGACGGTGGACGTGGCGGTGGCGGCAAAGGCGGTGGTGGCGGCGGCGGAAGTGGCGGCAACGGTGGTCCCGGTGGGGATGGCGGTGGCACAAGGCAGTTGAGGTAGCTCTTGGATGAGTCGCACCCGCACAAGCGCTCCTCGACAACGGCGTCGTCGATAAAGGCCGGGGCATAGCGCTTCGCGGGCACGCCGGCTCGCAGCTCGACGTGAGAGGGCGGGCACGCTTCCTCCCAACGACTGCGTCCCGAGGGCAGATCCGCGCCGCGGCAGTCCATCAGCTCGAACGAAAAGCCGCCGAAGGACCGCGTGAGCTGTATCGTATCGTACCCGTTCGCGCGCGCTTCCCAGCAGCTCGGGTACTCATCCTGTGGTGGAGGGCCGCGGTGCACGAGTGTCCGTCCCGTGTTGAGCCATACTCCGCTCCCCATTGCAAGCCAGAACCACACCTGCCCAACGGCGCTGACATCCCGGTCGCCCCACTTGTTGACGATTCGAGAGATGCGAAACACCTCCACCCATGTGTGACTGGGCACGCCGTCGTCATAGTGCCGCGCGTTGTAGCCCCGACCGACGCCAAAGTGGCCGCCGGTGACGCCCGACGAGTTGTGGTTGGGGTCAAAGGAGCGCCTGTGCACCATGAAGCCCGGAAAGAGGAGCTTCGCGGGATCCAATAGCTGCTGGGACATGCGAAAGACGTCGCACGGCCCGGATGCGGCGGACCGCAGCGCCCGCTGGAGCGCCATTTCGGATCCGAGTACCTCGCGCTGCGCCGAAGGCAGCTCACCCCATGGCACCCCTTCCGGGTACCGTTCAAGCAGCCGCGCCGCGATCGCCACGTCTCGGCACTCTTTAGGCGCCTTGTGGGAAGGCCACATCTGCAGGCCGAGCTTCGCATCAAACAGCGACGCGTACAGGGGCGCCTGCGTGTGACAAGCATCGTAGTACACTCCGCTGGCAGCATTCTCGCTAGTCCAGCCGGCGACGCACTGCCAGGTGGCAGCAAAGCCGGCGCGCCCGGGCACGCTGTCCCAAAAAAAGTTGAGCTGCTCGAGGGCGATGCTTTCCGGCGGGATACTCTGCCCGTAGACGCTCATGAGGTAGCCGCACACCTCTGGTGCAGCACACGTCCCACCCGCCTGCGTCTGCTGCAGCCAGGCGATCTGGTCTTCCTCAGCGCGCCGGAACTCGGAGCACCAATCGCCGCGGTTGCCCTTGCCAATGAACTCGGAGCAGCTGCCGTCCACTCCACCCACCCAGCTGAAGCCGTGCGGATCGAGGCGCATGCCTCCAGGTTTCCGCGATGGCGCGCGGAAGCGCCCGTCGATGCCCGCCGACAAGCCAAGTCCTTTGGTTGTCTCAGACTTCTACCAACAGTTGTACAGATATGGACATGCACGCGAACGCGTGCGGGTCTCAGCTGACCGATTCAATTTATTTGCTCTGCTGGTGCTACTTCTCGCTCGTGCGTCCTTCGTTGGAAGTTGTGCTCGCGGCCTTCACCTATACGAACGAGCTCGAACGTATGCCACGTCGCCCCGCCGACTTCTTTCTTTTTGTTTCTATATTACTCATCGCCGCGAATGGTTGGGCAGGTTACTCAGGACACGATCCCGGCGTGAACACAACTAAGTACTAACTGACGATCTGCTCCTAGGTAGGTAGGTAGGTAGGAAGGTGAAGAACAGTCAGGCTCGGACTGGACACCAACGCGGCGTATGGGTGGACGCGAGACAGATGATGACGACACGCTGCTCCTGACAGTGGCATGCACCGCGCTGCGGCGCGTGCCACTGTCTTTGTTTTTGAAGTTAAAAGTCGAATCAGAGCGGTGTCGGCGTTGTCCTGAGTTTTCTCCGCCGGACCGCGCCCGTCTGGTCCGCCTCCGGGAAGCACCTCATAATGATTAATGTGCAGCACATCACAAGCTGCTGTACGGCCCGCCTCCCCTGGCTTAGCTAGACTGAGAGATATTGTGCACATGGTTGCTTGGTCCCTAAAATGCCTAAACAGTACGGGGTGTGGACCGTGAGTTGCACAGGGGTTGTGCGCCGGGCCCTTCCTGCTCGGCTCCAGCCAGTAGACAAGTCTTGTCATCAACAGAGTAGACGGATCTGACCTCGGGGCCGATGTGACCAAGCGCTGGTAGCGTGGTTTAACCTCACACCCATGGTCTCACAGTGTGCCGGCAGTCGCCGAGCAGTGTCGCTCACACAAGCCGCAGCACAAGTGACTGAGGGCCAGTGAGGGCGAGCCCATCGCTGTCACAGCTGTGGCAGCCGCACAGTAGACTGTGTCAACTGTGCAGAGCGTGTGAGCAGCAGAGGAGCTGCTCTCCAGGCTTCAGGCGCAAAGAGCTGCATGCCACCGCGAAGGCGCTGTCGAGGTTCGCCGAGCGCGGCGCAGTCGGGGGGGAAGCCGCCACCGACGAGCGCGTTGGAGTATTCACTCCGGACAAAGACGGGCACACAGCGGACGGTGCGGGGCGTGTGCCCGTCATAGTGGCGAGGCGCGGAACCGTCTGTGACGAGGTGGGTCGCGTCCCCCGATTTCCGTCAACTCACGGCTGAGCCTTGGTCTGTTTCCCGGTCTGAGAGACAGCCTGACAGCAACCCCCGGACACGCGGACAGCGCCTGACAGCGCCCGACAGCCTGACAGCGCTGACAGCACTTTCTCCGACAGCCTGACAGCACGTATCTGATTGCCTCCTGACAGCAGAGTCTGACATCAGAGGTGCTCCGTTGCTGTCAGGCCCTGACGTGACAGCCCGACAGCTGCCCGACAGCCCGACAGCACACAGTGGCCTGACAGCAGCGCTGACAGCCCGACACAGCCCGACCAGCCCGACAGCAGCACAGACCGTACACAGGCCGTGCAGCCTCTTTCTTGTGCCCCATGAGTGTATAACACACGTGTCCTACCCACATATACAACTCTGACACGTGACACGTCACGCCTCCCAGAGCTCGTCCTGGACCTGCACCTGGTCACCTGGTGTCCGTCACGGCCATCCTTCCGGCCTCCGGAGGGCCCACCCGGGGCCGCGGGCGCGGCGCGCGCGGTGCGGCGGAGTCACAAATCCGATCGACGGCAGAGCGCACCGGGACGCGGTCGGGCGATCTATCACACTTCAGGTCCACCTCTATAGCGTCCAGGGTGGGGCGTGTGTATTTTGCTCATCCCTCATCCGGGGCTATCAGTGCGGCTAGGCCTATATATCAACAGGCGCCTCTACGGCGCCGTGGTCACGGGAGGTGTTATTCACACCTGCAACCATTCGTGCAGCACATCGACTAGTAGTACGGCGGTACTTTGCCGTGTACATCGCATGTGCATGTAGAGTTCGCTGGCCGGGGCTGGTCTCCTGGTGAGTGTTCGCTATATGTGTGAGCGCGAGCTGTCTCGCTCCACACGCCGGCGCGCTTCTATCTCCAATTCACTCTGTGGCTCCCTCCCGCCTCGCCCGCCAGCCCCACGTCCGCAGGTCCCACCACCTGCCCCGCGCCTCCCGCTTGCCGCCGCCCGCCCGGACGACGGAGCTGCGCAGCTGGTCCACGATCCGCTGCGTGGTGACGCTCTCCGCGTGCGTCCACTCCTCGGCCTCGAGCCTGCCCTCGCGCAGCGCCCGGTTGACCGCGGCCGCCTCGTACACAAAGCCTTGCGAGCCGGGGTAGTTGAAGGGGAGCGCGCCTGTCGACAGCTCCGCCCGTCACGAGACGCCGCTCGTAGCCCTGCCGAGCCGGGGCAGCGCAAAGGGCGCGTCGCGCCCGCGGGGACGGGCGGTAGTGCGAACTCGAGCGTCTCATCGGTCGACGCTTCTCGTCCTTCCGCGATGGAGAGAGTGAGCCTGCTCGGCGTGTGCGCAGGCCGGTGCAGCCGCAGCGTCCCTTTCTTGCCGGTGTAGACGACCTCCTCGGGCGTCGAAGCGTCGAGCGTGCAGAGCACGGTGGCGGACAGGGCGGGACGGTCGCCGAACCCGCTCAGCCCGGCCGCCACCGACCAGTCCACCCGCCCGCCGCCCGCCGCCGGCCTGGTGCTGCCCGTCGCGACGACGCTCGCGGGCGGCGTAGCGCCCGCCGCAAGCAGCACGTGAGCCACCTGCCATTGCAGGGCGACGCTCAGCAGCGCGGAGCGCACTTCCCCAGCGCCAGCGGCGGGTGCTCGCCGGGTACATCGCCACGTCCATGCCCACACCGCCCGAGACCGGGTCCACCGTCCGCCCGTGCTCGCCGTCCGGGTCAGCTGGCCTAACGTCGCGCACACCTGCTCTCTCAGACGCTGCAGCCGCGCTCCGGCCGGCTGCACCGCCGCCGCGACACCAGCCAAAGTCAGCGCTCACCGCGACAACCTCGCCGATGGCGCCCGCCTACAGCAGCCCAGTCCAGCCCTCACCGGCCCTGTGTGCGCGCCCCGTCTCGCCGATGCCGCCCTCTCCTCCAGCAGCTCACGCGCCTTGACCACTGCCGGGAAGAAGCGGGTCCACATGCCTTCGAGCAGGAAGAGGCCGCGCGACTTGGCCAAGGCGACCAGTTCGGCCGCCTCCTCTCCGTTCATCGCCAGCGGCTTCTCGACGAGCACCGGCTTGCCCGCGGCCAGCGCGATCCGCGCGCAGTCTGCATGTGTTTGGGCGACTGTGCCCACGTACACCACGTCCACATCCGGGTCGTTTGCGAGCGCCTCGTACCCCGCGTGCGCCTTGGGAACGCCGAGCGACGTCGCGAAGGCCTGCGCCGCCTCGAGCGACCGCGCTCCGACGGCGATGACCTTTGCCTCATCTGCAGGCAGCGCCTTCAGCGCGCCAACAAAGTCAGAAGAGATGAGGCCGGAGCCCATGATGCCCCAGCGGATGGGACGCCCCGCTGCGCACGCCGCGTCGTCGTTGCTCGCGGCGACGAGGAGGAGTGAGAGCAACATACACACACACACACACACACGTGTGTGACCTAGACTATAGTCGAGCGCGGCGGAGAGGTGTTTCGACACGAAATGTTTCGCCTTGTCTGTCGTACAGCGGGACCAGACCGTTTTGAGTAACCGGCGATCGCCGGTGGGACCTCTTTCCACCCAAGAAGCCCGTTTGGAGGGATGGGCGGCAGTGTGCGGGCGGTGAGTGCTAGTCCTCTCATCAATTTTAGAACGAAACGCCCCTCCCTCCCTTCTTCCCTCTACTAGCTGAGGGGCTCGCTAAACGCTCGCCGAGCTCCATGCTGTGCAACACCACCTCCTCACTAATCGTCAGGGGCGCGGAGAGCGCAGTGCACTACGGTGAGGCTGCGCAGCGGGGGCTCGCCCCCTGCACCGCGCTCAGCGGCGTAGGGGAGAGGGCGGTCGGTGGCGGCGGCGGCGAGGCGCGAGGCGGTGGCGGCGGTGGTGCGGGCGGCGGGATGACAGGGGAGGCGGCGGGATTGACAGGGGAGGCGGCGGCCACGAGCGGAGCGGCGCGAGAAGGGGGGGGGGCGGCGGCGAGGCGCCGGTGAGCGAGGCGCCCGCGCCATCAGAGGGACGCGCCGCTGCGAGATGGAGGGCGGCGGTGACGGAGGCGAGGCGCGAGGCGGCGGCGGCGGCGGCGGCGGCGGCGGCGGGTCTCGGTGAGCGGCGGCGGGAGGAGGAGCAGCGGCGGTGGGAGGAGGAGCAGCGGCGGCGCTCGCTCGCTGTTGACGGGAGCGCTTTTGAGCCTGGGATCCCATGCCACTGCGACCGGCGTGCCCGGGAACGGAGATCGCGCGCGCGCCGCCACTCACGACGCGCGCGCGATCTTCGCGGAGTCGGGTCCCCAGAGGGAAGCGGTCTTCTCGGCCGACGTCCAGCGGCGCGCAAGGAAGCAGGCGCAGCGGAGGCGGCCTAGCACCGGCTCGGCGCCGGGCGGTTGCGCTGCCCGCGAGCCGCGTCCTGAGCCTCGGCAGCGCGCTGCGCGGCGCGGCGCTCGCGCTGCTTCTGTGCCGAGAGCGGCATGATGACCACAGCTGAAGCTCCAGACTCCTCGGGTCCGCGAATTCCGCACGTCACGATTTGCGTTGCGGGGAAATTGGCGTAAGCGTCTGAAAGCAGTCTTGGGTGGTCCCGTGCGGGAAACGTCGCAAATCTAAGAAACCACTGCAGCGCAGGCGCGGCCCCGAGAAAAGGCCAGACACGAGTGTGGAAACGGGAGCCTCAGCCCAAAATTTCTGCCTGCGGCGCGCGCATTTGTCACTATCCAAGTCTGCGGTGTTCTGAGTGGAGTGCGAGTGGATGGAGGTGTGTGTGCGTCTCCCGTCATCCAGAGAGAGAGCCGACTCGGCGGCAGACTCTGAATAAAAATCTCTCTCAGACTCTGGCAGGTTGGGCTCAACGAGGTTTTCCGGAAAACAAAAAGGAAAACAGAGGGTCCCCAGCACTTTGCGTTTCCGAAAATTTCCAGGGAAAACAGAGGGTGTTTGGTGCTCCATTCTGGAAACTCGCGAGTTTCCCTGAGTCTGAGAGCTGGTCTGGGGCAAAATCTGAGGCAAAATTGAGGAAATCGACAAAATACCCAGGCGGTCGCAGGGTAATTTCCAGGTATACACGGGTTCTCCGCGAACTTCCCGGCATTTTGCCGATTTGGCCTAAAATTTGGCTGATTTTGGTATAAATCTCTCTCTCTGATTTTGGGCCCAAACCAGCCTCAGACTCGGCTCAGAGCCAAAAATTTGACGATTTCCACGGAGTTTTCCCGGGAAAATAGAGAGGAAAAGAGAGGGTGCTGTAGAGAAAAAAGGAAAGGAAAACAGACGGGGTGCGAGAGGCAAACCTCGTTGAGCCCAACCTCGCGGACCGCAGCTTACCTCTTACTTACCTAAAAATCCTTCGGGCCGGCTCTGGCTCTCTAGGTGTGAGTGTTAGAGTTGTTTGGCTTGAGTGCCGGCCGGAGCTAAGAAACCACGGCGTCAGGTGGGTGAGGGCTGTGGAAAGGCTTAGAAAAAAGAAAGAAAGAAAACGGACAACCCAAGGGAGGGAGGGATGGGAGGAGGAGGACGGCACGCCGCCACCACACAGGGATTTTAAGGAGAGGGGTGTGGTGCGCTAGCCGTCGCCCACCCTTGGGCGTCCGCCTCTTCCTATCTCTCAAAGGCTTAGAAACGGCAGCGTGCCGACCTCCTGTTTTCTTAGTGCGCGCCAGTCCCGTGCCCAGTGTTGTGCGAGGGAGTTTTGTTGTAAAATTCTTAAGGCAATAAGAGGGCTCCCGCGGCGATCAACACCGCAACTCCTTTTCTAAATTTCACCACGCTTCTTACGCGCGACGACGCTACAGCCTCCATCCACCAAACCTCACACTTTTACTCACCCTCGGACATGCTTGCACCGTCATCCTGCGCGTCTGATGCGTCGCGCATCTGCTCGTCACCCTCTCCGTCACTCGCGTCGGCGGGCGACCGGGCTGTGGGTGCGGCCTGCTTCTTTCTTGCGCTCGCGGCGCCGGCGCCACGGCGCCGTTTGCGTCCGTCCTTTGCGCTTCGCTTGGCAAGCTCGCCCGCAAAGTACGCCGAGTACGCAAGGCGCACCTTTTTGTTTTGAAGACCTCGATACTTAGCGCACTGCTCGGGCGAGAGCTCAAACACGTGCCGCGTCTCGTCTTCGCCGCCGGCTACGCGCACAGACACAGTGCGCGGCAGCGCCGACACGTCAACCCGCGTGTACGTCAGCGACGGGTCCCGCACGCCGCACGAGGCGCATGCGTGCAGCGGCAGCGCGTGCGCCATGCGCTCGTCGCTCCACTCGCCCAGCAGCCGCCGCTTCGTCTCGTCGGAGACGTGCACGCAGCGCTGCAGCAGCGCCGCCGTCTCGTCCTCGGGCCGCTCCAGGTCCATGACGACGTTCGTCGAGGCGTGGAAGCGCGTCTCCAGGTCGATGGCCGCCTGCTCGGCCGCGGCGAGCTTGCCCTGGTCGACGCACATGCCGCACACCGCGTGCGCCGGGCAGCCGCACTGGCCGCGTTGTGGGCGCACGGTCTTGGCGACCGCCGGCGCTGCGCGCCGGTCGTGCTGCTCACGCTGCCGGCGGCGCTGGTCGCGCGCCTGCCGATCGCGCGTGTTCGCGGCGGCTGCATCTCTTGCTCGTTTCGCTCGCACCCGAGCGGCTGTCGCCAGGCGCTTCAGGTCGGCGGTGCTGCGCGCGCGGCCGTCGGCCAGGCACAGCCACATGTCCTCCTCCTTAGCAGGCTCGCACGGCTTGCCGTCGAACTGCGGCTGGCGCCCGCGACGATGCTTCGCCCAGGCCGGGCACGATGGTGCCGCGACGAGCGGCGTCGAGGCGACGGCCATCGATGGGTCCAGAAGACTTGGAGACACTTCTACCAAAAAATCGAGCACAATTGCGTTACATGGGCATGGCCGGGGTTTCTGCACCGAACGATCTTACTTTCGGTCTATCGAAAGTGTTCGTCGATAAAATTCTTAATGCCCGCCGCCGCACGCACCCCACCGAGTAGCAGGGAGACCAGCGCAAAGAACACGACTTGCCGAGGTCGGCGTCGGCGTGAAGAGCCGCGCGGCATGTCACAGTGGAGCCTCGAGGGTGACAGCACGCTCGCGGGTGGTGAGAGCAGGCTCGTTCTCCCGTGCACGGAGGGTGCCGCCAGCGCTTTCGACCTCGGACGCGGGCGACTGTTTGCTGCTTACGGCAAGGTATTCGCGCACAGCACTGTCAGTCGCGTCCAGTGCAGTCTCTCCGTGGAGGCGGGATCCCTTCGCGTGGAGTCGCGGGGTCAGAACCCGACTGGCATACGTCCGGCTGGCGGCGCGTGGAGGCTGCTCGCACAGCAGCAGCACAGCTTGCTCAATGATGGCGACGAGCTGGCGCTCGACAAGATGCGCAAGCCGGGCACGGTGTTCACCGTGCGCAAACGCCCTCGCGAGGCCGCCGTGGCCGCGCCGCCCACGCCAGCGGCGGCAGCGCCGTTTGCCGGTTTGCGTGTGATGTTCGGACTGCGCAGTGCGAGGCAGGCGGAGATTCAGGCGGGCGCGATCGTGCGGCACGGCGGCGTGGTGGTCGCTGCGGACGGCGACGCGGCAGCGGCGACACACCTCGTCCTCGACCATGCGCGCGACGCAGCGACGCACCCCGCGCTCGCCGCGCTGCCCGCCTCATCGTGGCCGCGGCTGCACACCGAGGAGTGGGCGCCGCACCGCAGCAGTGCCGTACACAGCGGTGGCGCGGCGCCCGACGAGCACGACGTCCACCCGGCACAGCGGCTGCGCGACGCGGCGGCGGCACCGCCGCCGCCCGCGCCGCCCACGCGATTCGCTGTGGGCACAGCGTGGCTCAACTTGCTGCACGGCGAGGCGCCGTCGGGGCGGCACGTGACGTACTCGGAGCTCAAGCCGGACGGGTGCGTCGCCGCCCTCTTCACCTCTTTATTTCCAGATCGTGCTTACGACTGGCTGCGGAGCAACTCTGCCGAGATCGGCGACGTTCTGATCATAGCCGACCGCTGCCCAAAGCTCGACGGCAACCCTCCGCCGACGCTGCGAGAGCGCGACCCCGGCTGGCTGCTGCTCGAGGGGCAGCGCACGAGCGGCATCGTGCACTGCTCACTGCTCCTCTTCCGCACGCCCACTTCCCTCCGCGTCGCGCTCGGCGGCACGAACCTCGATGGGCAGATCCACCTGGTTGCGCAGCCTCGCGAGGAGAAGTCGTGTGGCTGCCTGCCGAGAGGTATATGATCGCTTGTATGTAGGACCGCGATTCACTATTCATCCAGGACTTTCCTCTCCGCCCCGGCGCCAAGCCGTCCGACGTGCCGCACTTTGGCGGCCGGCTGCAGACTTTCCTCGAGTATCTTTCGGGCGTGTACAAGGGCTTGCCGCTGTGCGACGTGGACACCGTTCGCCGCAAGGGCGCTGCGCTGCTAGCCGACGTGGACTTCGCCTCCGCGCGCATGTCGGCGCTGGTGACGTGCATGCCAGGCGGGCCCGCGGGCCAGAACAAGGGCGGCTGGCTGGAGCTTCGGGACGGACTGAGGCAAATGGGCGCTCCGCGGCTGGGACGCGACGGCCGCATCGAAGTCGCCGCCGGCCACTTCGGCACGAACCAGCCCGAGTTCGTCGCGCAGATGTCGCGCACGCTGCGGCGGGAGGAGGGGCCACCGGCGCGCGACGCGATGGACGACGTGGGGCGCGTGTTCATGTATCATTCGTCGCGACGAACTGTGCTGGCGGCCGGCTCCAACTGCCTCGCGGTGTTCCGGACGACCGCGCCGGGGAAGCAGACGCATGAGCGACTGCTCAACGAGCACTTCTTCGACGCGATCCCCAAGTTTGACCCCGTCCGCCCGCCGCCGCCGCCGACCCTGCAGGGCTTGCCACCGAGTCTGCAGCCAGCTCTGACGCCCATCCTGCACGGCAAGGCGATGCTGGCGACGTCGGCGGACGGCACGCGCGGCGTGATGTTCGTCGGCTCGCAGAACTTTGGTCAGACAGCTTGGGGGTTCGGCAACTCGCAGCCTGGAGCCGTGGAAATTGGCGTGGTGCTGCAGGCGAACAGTGCCGCTGAAGTTGCGGCGCTGCGCGCGCGCTTCCCCGTCGAGCTCGCGCCAGACGACGATTTCGGCAGGACGAGGGAGGAGCGTGGCTACGTCATTGCGCGCGGACCAACCAACGGCATCAACTCCGGGCCGGACAGCCTGCAGATGCAATGGCGGTCGCGCTGCAACGATCTGGCGCAGCTCGAGCCGTGTCGCGAAATGCTGCGAGAGTGGTGGAATATGAACGGGGACGAGCGCGGACCTGGCCAGATGCCCAACGGGGATACATGACACACATGCACATGCACATGCACATGCACATGCACATGTGCACATGCACATGCATGTCATGTCATGTGCATGTCCATGTGCAAGTACGTACGCGCTTGCTCACAGGGCCTGGGGCTCTGTGACCTCATACACTCAACGCTTGGTCCGTGGTCCTCTTTGTACACACTAAAAATGAAAAGACAATTATACATACCTCTATTGTTTGGCTGCGCGCAGGCGCGCAGAGCTCTGAGCTCTGTGCTCTCTCCGTGGAACCTCATCAACTCAAAGCAGCTCAACCAACTGGAACAGGAGACAGATAGAGAGGAAAGCGAGAAAGCGTGTGAGAGAATTCTCGTGGGTGCGCTGAAGAGCGCGGGAGGATGGGATGGATGTGTAGTTGCCCGACCCAACGAGCGCGAGATGAGAGACCCGGCGGGCAATTCCACGCGAAATGGCGCGTGGAGGTGCGATGGGTGAGGCGCGGCTCAGGGAGCCATGCCGGCCGGGAGAGAGCCGGGAACCAAACCTCACGCGGCCGGGAACCAAATCTCATGCGGTGGCCGAGAAGAGGTCGCTCAGCTGCATCTCCTGGCCACCGCGCAGCGTGTACCGGCCCGCGGCGGGCTGCATCAAGCCCTCAATCAGAACAGCGGGCGGGAGCGCGCCTTCCGGCTCCGCCCCGCGCGTCGTGGCAAAATGGCTCGCCAGCGCCTCGGCCACACCCGGGGCGAGCTCAGCACCGAGCTCCGCACGGGCACACCTACAACAAATGGTAGGTACCATCGCCATTAGCGACTCGGACACGCGCTGTCACGAAATGGCGGCGAGGCGGACCGTGCGAACCGCTCGGCGAGCTGCTGGGGCGTCAGGTCGGGCAGTGCCAGCGTGACGGGGCAAGCCGCACGGAGCGCCGGCGTGGTGCGAAACAGCGACATAAGCTCACCAGACGTTCCGAGCAGCACGACCCCTGACTTTACTTATGGGAAACCAAAAAGAAATCACTGATGGGTGAAGGTGGGGTATACTCTACCAACAAAGTGATGGCTGGTGGTACTCTCCTGCAACCACAGTCCTTCCTGTGACATGGCAGGCCACTCTCAAGCCCTACAAGCACCAGATCACACAACTTGGGTCTTGGGGAGGGTTGACATCGTGATTTCCGCGAAAAAAATCTTTTTCTGCTGTGAAAATTCCGGCGTGAAGAGCTGAGCTTCACCAGCCGTTTCTCTTCCTTCCCCCTGCCTTCTCTTGCCGTCCGTTCTCTGTGCGCATTCCACTGCATGCGGCATCACAAGCGTCTTCTGCCGGGCGCGCATCTGAATGAACTCGTACCTGGTAGGCCATCGCTTTGCTGAAAGATCAGGCGCCTGAATGGCGACAGTGAGCGTCTCCTACTTATGGATTGCGCTCGAGGTACGAGGAGCGCAAGAGCGCGCCGCAGGCAAAGCGATTTTGGCGCGGCAGGGCTGTTCCGGTTTATCTTTCTTTTTTTGCTCACGCGCGAGCCTGTGAATAGGCCCCGGAAACCCCCAACTAAAGGGTTGACGGGAGGTCTCAACCGTCAACCAGATGGTTGAGGGGGGGCCTCAACCCTCAACCCCTCAACCACCCCTGTGGGCTGACTGAGGGCCCAGCAGGAGAATCGTGCTTTTTGGGTTGGGTTGGGTTGTCGGCACGGGTTGGGTTGGTGAGTTGGGTTGTCCACCCAACCGACCGCGTGAGATAGGGTGCTGACCTTTCTCGCCGAGGCTCGCCATGGCCCCACACGGCGGCCTCTGCTCGCGTTTCGAGCCAGGACCTTCGTCCGGGCCCACGGCCGGCACGCCCTCGTGACTCCGCGCGCTCGGCCTCCACCGGCTTGCTGTGCGGACGCCTTCTTGTGGCTCTCGTCGAGAGCGTTTTGGCGGCCTGGCGGGTGGGAGAATATGTGTCGCGTCTGATGTGTCACTGTGTGCGTCACATCGGTCTTGATAACAAGCACGGTCGATCCGTCGAAGCGATACACTCGTTCCTATCACGTTGGACGGCTTGCACGGAACTCTGTGCCTGCACACAGGAAGAGCCGCGCTGCAAGAAGAGCTCGATGGGGAGTGAGAAGCGTCAGTCAGAAGAGCTTAGGGGTAACCTTAAGTCCGTCGTGACGCTCTTATTTCCCCCCAGGTTTGACCGCGCAGCTTTCAAAACTCGACGATATCTTCCGGAAAGACTGAACTTCCCGCAGGCGCCGCGGCAGCATGAGAGGCGCAGAGAGGCTGCGAGTGCACGACAAGTCTTGCGAGCTGCGCGGTCAAAACTGGGATGGGGGGAACTGAGACTCCTGGGGTCTGGTGACCGAGAATCAGAATCTGGCCATCAGCGCGGCCAAGGGCAGCGGCATCAAGGTCGTCAACGTCGGGGCTGAGGACATCATCGAGGGCCAGCCGCACCTCATCCTAGGGCTCGTCTGGCAGATGGTCAATCAAGCAAGATGGCGCTCCTCTCGAAGAAAGATCAACCTGCGCTCACGTTCCTCATCAGGCTCGCCTCCCTGTCTCGCCAATCTCCCAGTTCCCGACGCGGACGGCAACCTGCTCCTCCCGATGCGCTCCTACTACTCCAGTTCTGTTCATGCGCGCGACAGGGTTTTTGTTTTCTTGTTCCTATAGCAGCGGCCTTGCCGGCATTTGCAATCGCTTCCCGGCCGCCCCATTCGCTTTTCGGCCGGAAATGGCCCAGCGCCGCGCTCGCTCGCTCACGGGATGTGTTGAGGCAGGTGCGAAGCACGGCCTCTCGTCCAATGCTTCGCAAGCTCTCTCGTCCGAGGACATTGACGTCTCAAAGCTTCGCAAGCTCTTCGCCTCGCTCGATACCGACGGCTCGGGCTCCATCACCGCGGGCGAGATGCGCTCCGCCCTGACCAAGATGGGCGCCGACCCCGCGGCGGCAGACGACGTCATTGAGGACAGCGACGCCAACGGAGACAACAAAGTCACCTTTGAGGAGTTTGCAAAAGCCGCGCAGCGGGGAGCCGAGATAGTGGCACTCGCCAAGAAGGTGCAGGGCTACGGCGGCGCAGACGCGAGGTCGGTCCATTCCTAGGAGGAGTGCAGCAGCACCGTGTCTCGGCAGCGAGGCTTTCTCTCTTGTCTGGATAGGTCGGTCCATTCCTACGCCGAGGAGGAGTGCAAGGCGTTTTCTGACTTCATCAACGCAAGGCTCGCCGACGACGAGAGCCTGTCCCACCTCCTGCCGATTGCGACGGCAGATGGCCTCTTCTCTGCCGTCTCCGACGGCATGCTGCTGTGCAGGCTGCTCAACGAGGCGGCGCCGGGCGCAATCGATGAGCGCGCCGTCAACCGTATCTCTCCATCCAAGCCGAGCCGCTTCCACGTGACCGAGAATCAGAATCTGGCCATCAGCGCGGCCAAGGGCAGCGGCATCAAGGTCGTCAACGTCGGGGCTGAGGACATCATCGAGGGCCAGCCGCACCTCATCCTAGGGCTCGTCTGGCAGATGGTCAAGATGGCGCTCCTCTCGAAGATCAACCTGCGCTCGAACCCGTTCCTCATCAGGCTCGCCTCCCTGTCTCGCCAATCTCCCAGTTCCCGACGCCGACCCGCACTTCTTCACTTGTCCTGCTTCGTACCCTCTCGTCCCTGTCTCGCCAATCTCCCAGTTCCCGACCCCGACCCGCACTTCTTCACTTGTCCTGCCTCGTACCCTCTCGTTCCCTCACGCCCTCGCCTCGAGCAGGCTGCTCCTCGAGGGCGAGACGCTCGAGGACCTGCTCAAGCTGCCGCCCGAGCAGCTGCTCATGCGCTGGGTCAACTACCACCTCGCTCAGTCGAGCTGCAGCCGCCGGCTCCGCAACTTTGGGTCCGACGTCGCCGACTCGGAGATCTATGCGCACCTGCTGCAGCAGATCGACCCCGGCAGGCGTGTGAGCGCTGCCGACGTGATGCGCCTCGGCGACAAGACCGCGCGCGCGCAGCAGGTTGTCTCCGCCGGCCGCCGACTCGGCTCCGACTTCAGCATCCGGCCCAAGGACATCGTGTCCGCCAACGAGAAGCTCAACCTCGCCTTTGTGGCGGGGCTCTTCAACGCGTGCCCTGCCCTGGAGCCGCTCGACGAGGAGGAGCTCAAGCTCTTTGACGAGTGCGTCACCCTCGCACCCACGCACGCGCACAGACCACAACTGACACCCGCACGGACCGGCACACGCCTACGCTAGGCCCGGCCCCGGCTCTCACCTCGCCGCCACACTCCACGCTCCAGGCTCGAAGACGACGACGTCGGCGACTCGCGCGAGGAGCGCGCCTTCCGCCTGTGGATCAACTCGCTGGGCATCGACGGCGTGTACGTGGACAACCTGTACGACGGCGTCCGCGACGGGCTCGTGCTGCTCTCGGTGATGGACCACGTGCAGCCTGGCGTCGTCGAGTGGTCCAAGGTGAGGGCCTGCCCGCTCTGTAGCGCACGGGGTGCCGTCTCGATCCCGTCCACTTCCCCTCGCGTGACAGGTGAACCGCAAGCCGGGGATGGTCTTCAAGCAGGTCGAGAATGTCAACTACGCCATCGCGATCGGCAAGGGCGAATTCAAGTTCTCCCTCGTCGGCGTCGCCGGCTCCGACATCGCAGTGGACGGCAGCAAGAAGCTCTCGCTCGCCCTCATCTGGCAGCTGATGCGCGCCCACCTCGTCTCCTTCCTCGCCACGCTCAAGAGCAAGACGCCCCGCTCGACCGACTCGGCGATGGTGCGGTGGGCCAACGAGACGGTCGAGGCCGCCGGCTACGCCTCGCGCATGAAGGACTTTGGCGACAAGAGCCTGGCCGACGGCCTGTTCCTGCTGGACCTGCTCACGGCGGTGGAGCGGCGCGCTTCCGGCCTTCGGGAGGCATGTGGCCAGGGCGGCGGCGCACTCTCACCGACCCGACGGCCCCCATAGGCGTTGCGTCAACCGCGACCTTCTCGCCGACGGCGCCACCGACGAGTCGCGGCTGCTCAACGCAAAGTGCGCAACACACACCTCCCACCTCACCGCCCCCGCCTCACCCCCCCCCGCCGAAGAGGCGTTCGATGGAGCTCACCCTCACCGCTCGCTGCCGCGCAGGTACGCGATCGCGTGCGCCCGCAAGCTGGGCTGTGCGCTCTTCTGCTTGCCCGAGGACCTCGTCGAGGTGCGCCCCAAGATGGTGATGTCATTCGTGGCTTCCGTGATGGCATTCGCGGGCGCGTGACGCCTTGTGCGACGCACTTGGCGCGCCCCGACTGTGAGAGAGCAGGGCGCAGGGGCGCACTCGAGACGACCCACAGTCCACCGCGTCCCCCAACCGCTGCGTAGAGACGCTCACCGGAGCCGCACACCGGCGAGAGAGAGAGCCGAGGCCGCACGGGACGGCCCCGCCCTTCGCAGAGAGTGATCCCTCAAATTCCACCTGTGCGATCTCGCGACCTCGCCGCGATCCGCCCGCTGCGCGCCGGCCTCGAGTGCTGAGAGGATTGTATATCTTTCACTGTTTAAAAAAACTCTGACATTTTACGAACTCCTTGGCGACGTGCGCGTCGCGTCGCCAAGGCTCTGCGACCTCGGTCGTACAATCAGCGACCTCGGTCGTACAATCGGCCGGCTGCGCGGGTTTTCGGCGAGTTTCCCGCGCACCGGCCACGAACTCGACTCGCACAGCAAAAAAATCCGGTGCTCGCGCGCCACTCCCACGCTTGACCACACACTCGCTGCACTGCTCAAAGCCAACCCTACCTCACTGGCCGCCTCCAACACTGTCCCGCGCGTCTCGCGCCCCAACTGACAACTCATCATTGTCCCCAACTCGACTCGCACAGCAAAAAAATCCGGTGCTCGCGCGCCGCTCCCACGCTTGACCACACACTCGCTGCACTGCTCAAAGCCAACCCTACCTCACTGGCCGCCTCCAACACTGTCCCGCGCGTCTCGCGCCCCAACTGACAACTCATCACTGTCCCTCGGACACCACTCTCCAGCCGCGCTACCTTCCCCCACCTACCGCTCTCGCACGACATCTCGACAATCCTCATATCTCCAGGCCCAAGACTCCTAACCACTGCCCCTGCTCGCCCAGGACCACGAAGCGCCGCCCGCGCGCCCATTGACCCCCCAATCAGCCCTCTTGCTGTCCCTCAATCGCCACCCGCCAGATGTACTTCCCTCGCCCACCCAATACTCTCACCCTCCTGACCCGGACAGTCCAGGTACAGGAAAAGCGGGGAGCGGGGCCCGATCCAAGGAGCACCCCGTCGGCCCGGGAGGGCTGTGAATTTCGGCGCGAGCGGAAGGCTGCCTGCAGACGCTCAGCCCCCGGCTGAGCTGCCGAATCCTCCCGGCTAATCCCCTGACCTGCCGCCTGAAACGGGACAACATTACACCACCTCACACACACTCCCCCCTCAAGGCTAAGCAGTGCGCAAGTCCACCCGAACTCTAGGCGAGGCATCGACCGCTCCTTTGGAATAGTGCCGTCAGTGGCTGCACTAGACGCCCATTAGATGGCGCGCGGCGCGGGCGGATGACTAGGGGAGAGAATGCGGAGAGACTAGCTCGCAGGTAGATGTGCTCAGCCAAGGGTAAGGGATGAGGGGAATGTGTCAGTGTGAGGGGTGCACCAACCGCAGAGCGTCGTGTTTTGCCTTTGAAAACTGAACAGTTTTTTTTTCACTGTTTCTGTTTCACAGAGGCATGTGTGCAAAACGTCACAGAGCAAATCAGACAACACTATGGTTCAACGCCCGCTTTACGTGCGCTCTTCACCTCTGTGCAACTCCCCAACAGCCTCTGCCCTCTCTGGGCGAGAGCGTCTCGCCTCTAGATTGCGGCGCCGGTACCAAGCTCTGCCCGTCGGTCGTCGCTTCTCTCCACCTTGCTCTCCCCCGTCGCAGACTCCCGCGGTCTCGTCCCTCATCGAGGGCGCTCCCAGCTCTCTGTCCGTCCGCTCGCAGCCGCAGCCGACCGTCCTCAGTAGTACACGCTGTCTTTGTCCTTGGCCATGCGCGGCCCCGACCGAAACCACCCCTTCTTGAACTTGACCTCGCTCACGGGCGGCGGCGGCGGCGGCGGCGGGCCCTGGCCCATGGCCCTCGCCGGCCGCCACTCCTCTGCGCGCGCAGACGAGAAGCGCGACTGTGGCGATACGTTGCGCACTGCTCCGGCGGCGGGCGAAGCGACGGCGGTGGGCGAGGCGCCGCCGTCGCGGAGCAGGAGCTCGACGGCCGCCTCGACGCTCCCCGTCGACGCGAGCGCCGCCTCGATCCGCTCGGCGCGCACCTCCGGGAACATGGCGCAGAGCACTTGCTTTTGGTGCGCGGCCTCGGCGGCGCCGGGTGCCCCAACCACCGGGGCCGAGGAGCTGCGAACGGCGGACGCCGGCGCGGAGACCGGACGTGCCTCGTGGCCGCGCGCGGTGGCGGGAGGGCGCGGCGCGGCGGCGGCGGCGGAGACGGTCGCCGCCCAGTCCGCGGCGCGCGTCTGCATGAGGTGCGGTGCCGTGGGCTGGCCGGCGGGCGTGGGAGGGAAGTAGTTGGCGCCCGGCGCCTGTCCCGTGGAGGCCGCGGGGGCGGCGGGGGTCGCCACTGCCTGCGGCGGGGCTCGGGTGGCGACGGCTTGCGGCGGCCGCGGCGGCGCCGCCGGCATGAGGGAGTCGAAGAGGCCGAGGTCTGCCGGGCTGAGGGGGCCGGGCGACGCAGACGCGGAGCCGCAAGCCGCAGGCGAGTGGGCGGCCGGCGAGGCGGCGGCGGAGGAGGCGGCCGAAGCGGTGCCGCCGGGGAGGGCGATGCGGGGGACCGCGGCGCCGGCCGAGGCGGGGCGGGGCGAGTCCCAGCGCGCTGCCTCCCAGCCGGCACTCGGGGTGCCGGGCCTGCGGGGCGGGGCGGAGCAAGGTGGGGGGGTGGGGGGGGGGTGGAGGTCGGAGAGAGCATCGTGCAGCGTACTGGCAGCATCGCGTGGGGGCAGGGGGCCACTCTCGGGCGGTGCGGGTGTGTGGATGCGAGGATCTGCATCGAGCATGCTGTCTGCGCTGAGCATGCTACCGAGCGCTGACCCCGTGGGCCAACCGGCGGGTAGAGGGCCGCCAGCGCCGGGGCCCGGCGGGGCGGCGGCGGCGGTGGCTGCCTCCAGCTTGAGCTTGCCCATCGGCGGCGGCTTCGGGGGCCTGCCCGCCGACCCGTGCGGCGGCGGGTCGGTGCCTCTCGGGCTGTCGAGAAGAGACAGCTGCCGACTCGCCATCCCGTCGAGCGCAGCGACGAGGGAGGGGTTGACGAGCTTACGAGCCTCGGCGCGCGCCTGAGCTCCCGCCTCGGCGCGCGCCTCGGCCCGCGCCCTCGCCTCCGCCTCCGCCACCGCCTGCTTGAGCCGCTGCTCTGCCTCGGCCGGGTCGTGCCTATAGCTGGCCTGCGCCGCCGCCGCCGCCTGCGCTACCGCCGCCGCCTCGGCCCGCGCCTCGGCCGCCGCCTCGGCCCGCGCCCTCGCCTCTGCCTCCGCCACCGCCTTCTGAAGCCGCTTCTCTGCCTCGGCTGGGTCGTGCCTGTAGCTGGCCTGCGCTGCCGCCGCCGCCTCGGCGCGCGCCCTCGCCTCTGCCTCCGCCACCGCCCGTTGCAGCATCGCCGCCGCCTCGGCCTCGGCCTCGGCGCGCGCCACGCGCGCCGCCTCTGCCACCGCCTCCTGCATGCGGCGCTGCTGTTCTACCTCGGCGCCCTGCAGGTGCTGCTGAGCGCTAGAGAGCCAATCCGGCTCCTCCTCCTCCGCCGGTGACGCCTTGGTCGTCGTGTGCAGGAGCTGCTCCTGTGCGCCCGTGAGCCAGGAGGGCGTCTCGTCAGTCTCGGCACTGGCAGAGTCCATCGAAGCCACCACGCAAGAAATTAAGTGCACAGGCACAGCTCGTCGAGTGTACCAACCGCGAGAGTGGGAGGGGGGCACGCCGCGGTGGACTCACTCCTTGCCCCATCCCCCCAAATCCTACCCCACCCCACCCCCCCACCCCCCTTCGCTTTTCAATTCCTCTGGTGTATGTGTGTGACAGTCTCGCCCTCCCTCTGCGATCATTTGGCGGATTCGGCTTCTTTTATCTGCTCCCGTGTGCAGCGCGTGCTCTTGCTCAGTCAGAGTGCTTGCTGCGCGCGGCGGGCGCGCGCGATGCAGATCTTCGTCAAGACCCTGACGGGTGCGCCTCGCCGCGCCCGGGCGCCGCGCGCTCCGTCGCCGCCCTTCTTTCCGCCCTCAAACAAAGTAGTGCAGCGCAGTGAAGGCAACGACAGCAGTCACTGAGATGGAGAAATGGCCGACGGCCTCGTCGCGGCTATTGAGGATCTCGAGCACACGCGGGGGCGCAAAGTCCACACCCGAGGCCGCCATCTCGCGCAGATTGATGTAAGCCTCGCCGAGGGCCTGCACCGGCCGCTCCTACTCACAGACCGGGTGTGAAGAGCCGGCGTGCAACAGAGCGAGAAGGGCGCACAGGCCGTGACAGGCCGTACCTCGTGCTTGCCAAAGAGGGTGAGTACCAAGTCCGTCTCGACGGAGGCCTGCGGTCGCATGATGGCCATGAGTACTAGGCGACCCATCCCATAATCTATCTATACCCTCTGATAGTCATGATAAGGTTGAATTCCCTCCGCGGGGCGGACGCAGCTGGGTGAATTGTGCCTCATCACGCCCCGAATCGCAGATCAGCTCGCGCAGCCTGTTCACGGGACGATGTGTAAAGTAGCGCTGATCTTGAGTGTTGAGACGAAGCGGCGAGGCCGAAACGTCGGAAACTCACCGCTCCGCTGTGCGGAAGCTCCGGGTCTCCACGTCGACAAGGCGAACTTGGAAAATCTCCTCGAATCGAACTTGCGCGCTACCATCGGCACTGCTCGGCGCGGTGCGTCGGCGTGGACTGCGGACCTTGGAAGTCACGCGGAGGAGGGACCCCAGCTCGAGCACAAACCACAACTGGCCGAGCGGCGCGAGCACCTGTCGGCCGCATAAGAGGTATGGGTTGAGTGGCCAATGACTCCGTGGAGAGCCACGTGGAGCATTGTTGGGTTGATGCCTCGAGGCCCCTGAGCGAACGTGCGTGCCCGGTCGGCCGATGGTGGCTCGCGTGGGGAGGGGCGGCGCACCCCCGCTTCGAGCGAGACGGAATGCACGACCACGCGTGGGTCGGTGGGCAACGCCAAGAGCCGCGAGGCAAACACGCGATCGCGCCGCCCGCGCAAGGCAGCCTTTGCACGAGAAGGGTGGAAGTGAGTCTCAGCGTCGGCTCCCTCCATCTCCCCACAACGTCTCTGGCGCCTGCAAGAGAGCCGCGGCCGCGTTGCGAATCCGACGAGCCTCCTTCTCCTCAATCGCGCCGCTGCTGCGCAAAAAGGCGGCAGCTGCCACACGGATTGCAGCCATCGCGCGGCGTTTTTCGACGCGCGCCTCACGCCTCGGAGCAAACGCCGCGGTGGCACTACGTCGCCGTTGCGCTGCCTGGATGCGCACGGCCGCGACCGCCACCGCCCGTGCAACCCGTCGCGCCTCTCGCCCGGCGGCACGCGCTTCGCGTTCGCCGAGCGCGGCGCGCCGCTCGGCCGCAAGCCGCTGTGCCACCAGCCGACGACGCGCGTGTGCCTGCAGCACTAGTAGCGCCGCCGTGCCGCAACCCTGCCTCGGTGCACCGTCATGTGCATGTGCGCTCTGGCCCTCGCCCGCCCCCGAAGCAGCTGTGAGGGCGGAAAGGGTCGCGGAACGGATTGCATCGGTTTCAGTACGCCGAGCGTCTGCGCGGACAGCGCGGCGATCTGCCGCGTCGCGTCTCCCAGCCCTGCCACGCGCAAGCCGTTGGACGGCAACAGCCGCTTCCCGCCGAGCTACTTGCCGCACAATCCGCTGCCGAAGGCCGTGCTTAGCCTCCAATGCCGCCCGCCTCATCGAGATGACGCGCCGCCGGCCGGAGGCGGCGCGTGTCCACTTTTGAATGGCGCGCGCGGCGCTCGTCGCCTGGCGGGCGTGTCGGCGCTCCGAGCGCGCCTGCCGCTCTCGTTTCCAACAAAGTGAGGGTCCGTCCGTCGCAAGAGCGGGTACGCAGAGGCCACGCGGCGCTAGGACGCACCTGTGCCGCTACCGCTTGCTCGGCGGCCCGCCTCGCCGCCTCTCCCGCCGCCTGCAGTGGGTTTGGACCGTGAGGGCCTGGCTCACAGCTGCTTTTGAGCCCTCGAGGCTAGCTTTTGGCTGCAGCCGCATTGCCTTCGCGCCTGCTGTTGCCGCTCTGCAAAGGCAATGCGGGCCTGTGTTGCCCGCTTCTCTGCCTGGATGCGCGCCGCGGCGCGGCTGGGCATTGCCACTGTGAGCTCCTCTCGGACGTGCTTCAGCTCCTATGGGGCGAGGGCCGTGGCTCACGGGCGCTGCAGCTTTCTTCCTGCAGCCGTGCTGTCTCATCCAGCCCGAGGGCCACAGGGCTGTGTAGCAAGAAGTAGTGATGGCAGCGATGGGATTGGACACGCCTCAACAGCCGCTTCGTGCCTCCTCCGCTCCCGGCTCAGCTCAGCCCTTGCGTCCTCCACTTGCTGCGCCTCTGCCGCCAGCTCCCTCCGCTTGGCCTCGATGAACTCAGAGGTATACGATGCACTCTGTAGGTTGGAGGGCGGATCGTACGTTGCTGTGTGCTGGATGGGACTGTGCAGTGAGCTACCACGTGACAGCCTCCAACTAGCTGCACCGATTGCGCCCGCGCGAGGTTAGAGAAGGAGGACTGCACGCTTGACGGCGAGGCAGGGGAGGCGCGTCCTGCGCCCGCGCGAGGCTGTGCACCCGTGGCACGAGCCTGCGCGGGCGGGGCGGAGCGAGGAGGTGGCCTGGGGCGTCGGTCCATCGATTCGTGTGGGTGTCGTCGCCTTTTCGTTGTTGTTTCACGTCACGCCAGTGTAACGTCGCGAGACCGGGCAAGCGCTGGCAAAAACCCGAAAGGACTCGGCACTGGTGACGGCGTAAATTCAGTCAATGCACAATGGTGAGATTGCTGTGCCATGTGGATCCGCGCACGCCCCGGTCGGCCGCGCATCTCGCAGCGGCGGCCCCGCGCGCGCCGCACACCCCACGGTCTCATCGATCGCACACCCCGCTAGCGCTACCTATACCTCCCAGCCCGCCACCAGCACCACAGTTGCACATAGAGAGCGCCGACAGACCCCCCACGCCCCAGTGTCGTCTGTCCCTCACGCCTCAGTCTGTCGAGAGTCGTATGGCCTATACGGGGTGTGGACCCTGAGTTGACCAGGGGTTGTGCGCTGGGCCCTCCTGCTCGGCTCCAGCCAGTAGACAAGTCTTGTCATCAACAGAGTAGATGGATCTGACCTCGGGGCCGATGTGACCAAGCGCTGGTAGCGTGGTTTTACCTCACACCCATGGTCTCACAGTGTGCCGGCAGTCGCCGAGCAGTGTCGCTCACACAAGCCGCAGCACAAGTGACTGAGGGCCAGTGAGGGCGAGCCCATCGCTGTCACAGCTGTGGCAGCCGCACAGTAGGCTGTGTCAACTGTGCAGAGTGTGTGAGCAGCAGAGGAGCTGCTCTCCAGGCTTCTGTCGCAAAGAGCTGCATGCCACCGAAAGCGCTGTCGAGGTTCGCCGAGCGCGGCGCAGGTTGGAGGACACCGTCACCGACGAGTGCGTTGGAGTATTCACTCCGGACAAAGACGGCGACACGCACACGAGCTGCGGCCGTGTCGTTTGAACCGGACACCTCACCCTTTTGAAAAGCGCATGAAAGACCACAAAACAAGCTCAAGGTGGCATCTACCTCCAGTCCTCACAGCGCGGGACCAGGCCGCTCTCTCCGCCCTCGACGCGCGCGTTGCGGCCGCCTTGCATCGCGGCATCCTCGTCGCCGGCGCAGCTGGTGTCCGCCCGCGCCGACGAAAGATCATGCCGGCCCGCCCCGCTAATGCGCCCAAACTTACTTGGAGCGCTGCCGCATCTTCCTGCGCTTGCGCTGCAGGCGGCGCGTGCGCTTCTTCTTCCACTTCCAGCGCATCTTGGAATGGGCCTTTTTCCAGGGGTTGGACTTGTGGCCCATGCCGCCGCGCAGGCGGAGCACGAGGTGGAGGGTCGACTCCTTCTGAATGTTGTAGTCAGAGAGGGTGCGGCCATCCTCGAGCTGCTTGCCCGCGAAGATCAGGCGCTGCTGGTCGGGCGGGATGCCCTCCTTGTCCTGGATCTTGGCCTTGACGTTGTCAATCGAGTCAGACGGCTCCACCTCGAGAGTGATCGTCTTGCCTGCGCGCAAGGAGGGTGGCGTTCGTCACCCAAGGAGGGGTGGCGTTCGTCGACCGTCGACTGTCGGCTCTGCCGCGCTGCACGCTCGTGGCTGCAGGTGTGCTGTCGCGCGGAAAGAAGGGCGGCGACGGAGCGCGCGGCGCCCGGGCGCGGCGAGGCGCACCCGTCAGGGTCTTGACGAAGATCTGCATCGCGCGCGCCCGCCGCGCGCAGCAAGCACTCTGACTGAGCAAGAGCACGGGAGCAGATAAAAGAAGCCGAATCGCCAAAACGCCAAGTGATCGCAGAGGGAGGGCGAGACTGTCACACACATACATCAGAGGGGAATTGAAAAGCGAAGGGGGGTGGGGGGGTGGGGTGGGGGAGGATTTGGGGGGATGGGGCAAGGAGTGAGTCCACCGCGGCGTGCCCCCCTCCCACTCTCGCGGTTGGTACACTCGACGAGCTGTGCCTGTGCACTTAATTTCTTGCGTGGTGGCTTCGATGGACTCTGCCAGTGCCGAGACTGACGAGACGCCCTCCTGGCTCACGGGCGCACAGGAGCAGCTCCTGCACACGACGACCAACGACGATAGCCGGCAACCTCCCCTCTCCCGACGCCACCAACACACACCACACACGCAAAGGCAGGGATACCTCCCTTCCTCCCCCAACACGCTGCGAACGCTGGGCCACAAAACTGCTCGCGCCGTACGCCTTTCTCCGCCACCGCTAGCTACCGGGAGTCACCCGGAAGAGCTGCCGCAAACGGCTTGGGGTCGGCGACCTGCGCGCCCGCCGAATAGCCGCCTCCCGTCCTCGCACCATGGACACATCTCGCGCTTCCAGCGCCGTCTCTCTCGCGCCTACCTGCCCCCCCCCCCCCCCCCCGGGCCGTGCGCCCCAGCAACTCCCGTGAGGGCCCTGCACATGGCTGCGGGGGTTGGGGCGGCCAGCCCCTACGTGCTGCCCTACGTGCTGCCGCTCCCGTTCGCCTCGCGCGCCTCCTCCTCTGACGGGGGCGTGCCGAGGTACACAAATAGCATGCAGAGCGCGCTGAAGACGGCGGCGCCTGCGAGGAGAGAGGCGGTGGCGTGGGCCACCCGTGGCTGCAAGGGAGCGAGCGAGGCTGCGGGGGCGGGAGGGCGATGAGCGGCACCTGCCGCGAGCCACGTAAACTGGATCCAGTCCTCGCGGTAGCCGCCCGCCACCATCTTGCTCTCCTGAGGGGGGGACGGGGCGAGCGGCGGGTGGCGCCTGCGTGCCGCCAGCGCTAGACTGCGGAGGGGAGAGGGATGCCCCCGCCACAAGCCGCGCGCCTTTGTCGACGTGGTGAAATCTCGCTTCACCGGCGAAGCCGGCGCCTCCTCCTCCTCGCCGTCTGCGCTGCCGCCCTCCTCCTCGGCCTCCACTGCCGCCTCCGGGAGCTCCAGCTTGCGCGCCTGCAGCGCCAGAAGGGAAGACACGTCACGTCCAGACCAGCCCCGGGCACACCCAACCGGCTGCCCACCGACGCTGCGGAAACGACCGCGACGCCGCCTGCTCCGCCCCCGCTCGCAGCACCGGCACCGGCCGCACCCTCGCCCGCTGCGATCCTGTCGGCCGCGGAGCCGGCAGCAGGCGAAGCCTCGCCGCCCCCGCAGCAAGCGGCTGTCTCGCCGCCATTCGCACAAGCCTGCCCGCCGCCTCGCGCCTAGCCGCAACAATGTCCCGTCAGACACCGCCGGCGCGCGGGACGAGGCAGCCGCCGTCCTCGGGCTCTCCTCCCCCTCCCCCTCCCCCGGCGTTGCGGCGGCGGGCGGCGCCGCCGCCTCGCCAGCTGCCGCCGCCTCGTCCGCCTCGAGGAGCTTCGCGCACGCTCTGTGCCCCTTTGCGCGCGCCCACTGCAGCGGCGTGAGGCCCTCGAAGGGCGAGTGCAGGCCGGCCTTGCCCCCGCCGCCCTCGCGCAGCAGCTGCCGCACGCACGCCGTCCTCCCCATGCACGCCGCCGCGGCGAGCGGCGACGCCGCGCCCTCCGCCACCGCCTCGCCCTCCGCGCCATACTCGAGCAGCAGCCGCACGACCTGCCGCGACAGTGCGCACGGCGTCAAGAGGGCGAGGCCGGCAGGCGGGGCGGTCGGGGCGGGCGCTGCCTTGTCGTGGCCGTGGTAGCAGGCGGCGGCGAGCGGGGAGGAGCCGTCCCCGGCACAGAGCCCGAGGCTCGCCTGGGGGGTTGAGAGGAGAGGGGGGGG
>NW_005200011.1:103244-114285 GCF_000372725.1 Emiliania huxleyi CCMP1516
GCTTCGGGGGCGGGAGAGGGCAGAGGCGCACAGGCACATGACGGTTCCTCGAGGCAGGGTTGGAGCGCGGCGGCGCTACTAATGCTGCATGCACACACGCCTGGTTGTCTAGGGGCCGGGGAGGGTTGAGCCCGCGAGGGGCCGCCTGCGCTGCGAGGAGCAGCCGCGCGATGTCCTCGTGCCCGCTGGCGCAGGCGGCGGCCAGCGGCGTCTGGCCGTGGCGGTGTCCCTTGTCCACCGGCGCGCCCGCCTCGAGCAGCATCTTGCTCGTCGTGATGTGCCCGCCTACGCTCGACACAAGCACACGTCCGCCACCGCCCGCCCTCCCTCCGCCCGCCGCGCAGCGCGGCCCGCCGCGGCTCGAGGCGTACAGCGGCGTGGCGAGCCACTCGGGCGCCATCACGTCGACGCGGACGCCTGCTCGCGGACGGAGCGAGGGAGGGGTGAAAAGACGCTCTTCACGAGGCCGGCCGCATCTCGGCCACACCTCGAGCCACATCTCGGCCACATCTCGGCCACATCTCGGGCACATCTCGGCTAGATGCACGCCGTCGGCGAGCAGCTTGCGCAGCCCTGCCACGTCGCCGTGGTGGGCGGCGGCGTAGAGCTGCACCGCCGGCGGCGGAGGCTGGGCTGCCGCCTTAGCGGCCCGCTGCGCCTGCGCCTGCTGCTGCTCGACGTGCCTGGGGTGGGCGGGACGGGGCGGGTGAGAGGGGGCGGGGGATGTCGGGGGGGGAGGGGGGGTGTCGGGGGGGGGGGGAGGCTGCGGTGAAGGGGGCGGGGGGTGGGTGAGTAGAGGGCAAGGGGTGGGCGGGGTGAGGGCTAGTGCAGAGGAGGGCGCTCGGCGGTGCACAAGCGACTAGGCAGGGAGAGGGAGAGAGCGAGAGAGCGAGAGCAACACATAGGCACGACAGCGCACCCCTGGGCCGGCTCGAATGATCTCGGGAGGCTCGGCTAGTCTCGGCTCATCTCGGCTGGTCTCGGCTGGTCTCGGCTGGTCTCGGCTGGTCTCGGCTGGTCTCGCACCTCTGAGCCGGGCTAGGTGCATCGCGCTCCTGCTTGGGGGAGGGAGGGAGGGGGAGGGGGTCACTGGGTCATCCTCGTGTGCTGAGGAGGAGGAGGAGGGGGTCCTCTTCTCACGCGCGCAGCCCCGAGGGAAGGGGAGGGGAAGGGGGGGGGGGGGGGGGGGAGGTGAGGTGAGGTGAGGGGGAGGGGAGGGGAGGGGAGGGGGCAAAAAAGGCAAAAGGTCGAGGCGCTCCTCGGCAGGCAGCTTTGCGAGCAGCATCTTCACGATCTGCTCGTGGCCCTCGCGGCGGGAGAGGTCGAGCGGCGACCAGCCCTGCACGCGCAGCGACGGGTCCGCGCCCGCCTCGAGCAGCACCTCCACGAGGTCCGCGCGCCCAAGATGGCAAGCGAGCCAGAGCGGAGTCATACCGCTCGGGTCGGTGCGGTTCACCTGGGCGCCCGCCTTGATGAGCATTCGCGCCACCTCGGGCTTGCCGCCGTCCTGGCACGCCTTGTACAGCGGCGTGGCACCATCGTCGCGTGCGCCGTCCACTGGCGCGCCTGCGCGGATCAGCAGCCGCGCCGACTCGATGTGCCCAAACTCGCAAGCGACGTAGAGCGCGGTCGCGCCGCCTTGAGGGTGCCGCCAGTTGACGTTGGCGCCGGAGTGGAGCAGCGTCTTGACCCGTTTAGTCGCGCCGTGGTAGGCGGCCGAGTACAGCGCAGCGTCTGCCATGTTTCAAAAAAAGAATTTTATTTGCAGGGCACGCGCCCCCCAGGGCTAGGGCTCTCTTGCCCGCAACCCGATCCCGATCATCCGGCCCGCTGGGTGCGCTTCTCAGCTCCCCGGCCCTGGATGTGAGGTTGATGACTGCCTGCACTCCAAGTGCTCCAAGCACCAAGGCGCAAGGGGAATAGGACCGCCGCAAGCGGCGTGGCGTGGAGCGGTTGTGCATCCCTCCGGAGGCCGCTCTGCGCCGGGGAGGCGTTGTTGGAGGCTAGGACGCAAGCGTCCGTCCCCCTTTTCAAACTCGGGGCCCACTCCGAGCCCTGCCCTAGCGAAAATTTTTCACAATATCGCAACCGCGATACCGCGCGATATTTGGCGATAAAATGCGATAAATGGCGATGTTGTGCGATGCTCGCGATCACGCGAGCCCTTCACAGCACGCCTCAGCGACGCGCGTGAAGCGTTACACGTGTCAGTCCTGGGCGCCGAAAGTGCGAGAGAGGTGCGGGTGGGCGGCGGGAAAGCGCTTAGGGTACCCCTAGGGTTCTGAGGGCCGGATTGTTTTAAGACCTTTTAAGAAATGAGGAGGTTTGGGGGCTCAAATTGTCATTTAAGAGATTGCAGGCACGGGGGGTCCCTCTTTTAAGTCCGTTTAAGAAAATCGGCCTCGCCGGCATGCGTCGCTGGGTTCCGCGCCGGTTTCTCCAATACTGCCGTTATTAGGCACGAACCCGCCACTGAAGACACATCTGTAAGTCTGGTGCACATATGGCAGATTTGTCAATGGTACCGCGTCTGCGACGCGGGCGCCTTGCGAGCAGAGCCCTTAGCCACCCTTTATGTCTTGCGCGGTCATAAGATCTGCGAGCTGGGGATAGGACCGCCGCAAGGTGCAGCAGCTTCCTCCGCCGACTCGTCTGGCTATGACACCGATTTACCGGACGAGGTGCAGCAAGGTATGAGGTCCGCAGGGTATGTGGCGCGCTCGGCATGAGGACGCAGTTCGACGCGGCGGTGGCGGCGGGCGAGCTTCTCGAGCTGCTCGAGAGCTTGCCGCGAGGGGCGGTCGAGGCCTCTGTCCGACAGATGCGGGGTTACACCCGCACGGGCGAGTGGCCGGAGCCCATTCTCGCTAGCCCTGCCCCGCAGCGCGGCCGCTCGCCAAGCCCCCCAGACTGAGTGGTCAGATGGATAGTGCCCGAGAGCGAGGGGTCCGGGGGGGAGCACAAATAGGACGCCCAGGCTAAGTGTAGAGCGACACCCCTCTAGCCCTACTACCCACAACGACCATTCGCATTCCACAACCATTCAACATCAGATTTGCCTCGCGAGTCGCGTGCTGAGCCCTGGCCTCGACACCTCGACACCAAACCTCGACACCAACTCGACACCTCGACACCCCATGCCAACTCGACACCCCTCGACACGGACAAGCGTGGTACCAGCCTCGACAGGCCTCGACAGGCCTCGACAGGCCTCGACCGTCGACACCTCTACCCCTCGACACAGCAGCTCGACACCCCCCCTCCACACCGGGCCTCGACACCTCGACACCAGGGCTCAGGTCGCGTGCGTCCCTTTTTGCGTGGGAATAAAGCCGTACGGAAAGCACTAAGCTGTTTTCTTTTGGGTCCTGTGGGCACCCTACCCCTTGCACCCTAGCCCTTGCCAAGGCTTACTAAGGCCGCATTAATACGGACACCGGAGAGAGACATGCAAAAAATGCGCGATCGACAATAGGAGCAAACAGCTGAGAGAGAGACGCCCCTTCCCCCGACCTCACAGACTGAGAGAGGGTCGAGCGCGAGGCGGGACTGGGCAGAGGGGCGCGCGACTTGGCAGCGGAGGACCGCGCGCCGAGAGCGGCTGCGGCGGCACTCCACGGGCGGCGGTGCACCCACGACACAGCCCCGATCGAACGAACGTAAGTGTAAGTCCCGATGCACGGGCGGCGACCACAGGCCGCGGCAGCCAGCGGCGGGTGCGGCGACCAGGGCCGGGGCGGCGGGCAGCTGCGTGCCCGCACCCTACAAGCCGCGGCGGGGCTCACTTGCCCTTGGCCGCGACCTTGAGCCAGTTGCACGGCCGCATCTTCTTGTTGACCGGCACCGACTTGGTCTCGTCAGAGACGCGGAACATCACCTGCCCGGCAGCAGGCCACGTCACACCAGGTCTGTGGCGCTATCATGTCAGGCGGTGGCGTCGGGCGGCGAGGGCGCGCCGGTGCGGCATGCGGCGCGGAGAGGCGGGTGCTAGATTGGTGGGCGGGCGATGGGGGAGAGGGGGGGGAGGGGCGACTGCCGCGCGCCTTTGCCCCCTTGCCCGCCAGCTCGAGCACGCGCGCCTCCCACCAGCAATCGTCCGCCGAGATCTCGACGATCTCGCCCGGCACGGGCGCCCACCCCTTGTCGCAGTCGTCGGGCGAGAGGCGGAGCCGCGCCTTGTCAACCTAGCGGCAGCAAGGCACGCTGCGGAGCTGCGGGGGCGGGCAGTGCAGTGTGTCGCCAGCCCTTGCTCTCGCGAGAGGAAGGGGGCGTGGCGAGCTACAGCGTGCGCGAGTGCAGCGCGAGTTGTGAGGGGCGGTGACACAGAGGCGCACGCAGCGGGTGCGTGCCAATCTCGGGCCAATGAGGTGCTGGTCTGAGGTGCTGGTCCACCTTCTCGCTCAGCTTCTTGCCCTGTCGCGCGGGAGGCCGGGGCGAGGTCGAAGGCGCGCGGGGGAGGGGGGGGCGGGCTTGTGCGCCAGGGGCGGGGTCGGTAGGCTGTCGACGAAGGCGGTGTACTCGGCTAGACCTCGGCTAGACCTCGGCTAGATCTCGCCTTGCTGTCGACGAAGGCCGTGTACTCTACCTCGAAGTCCTTCTTGCCCGCCTACCTCGCGGCAGGAGGAGGAGTGACGAGGCGCTGCGCACCGCCGTGCCGGCCCCCCTCCCGTCCCCCCGCCTTCTTGACCACCGTCGCGCCCGACCACGAGTTTTGGAAGCCCTCGTCCTCGTTCTTCACCTCGACCGAGTCGCCCGCGCTGATCTGAGGGCCGGGCGGCGGAGATGGCGGGGAAGAAGGGGTGAACGGCGGGAGGGGTGCGCGTGCGCGTGGGCGTGGCGCGGGCGGGAAGGTGGCAGCGAGGAGGGTGGCGGAGGGTGAGGGCGGGGGGCGGCCGCCTTTTGCTTGGAGTAGACCTCCGCCTGCAGCCCGGCCTCGAAGTCGTCGACGAGGTCGTCGTCCATGATGTTTGCCTGCGGAGAGAGAGGGGCGGGGGGAGGGGGGGGCTCGCCCTGCCCTGCCGTGCGCCGGCCACCTCGGGCTCCCACGTCGCCTCGGGCTCCCACGTCACGTCGTCGCCCTCGGCTGTCTCTCGGCTGTCTCTCTCGGCGGTCTCTCGGCTGTCTCTCGCCTCGGGCTCCCACGTCACGTCGCCGCCCTCCCACTTGATCTGGTAGAGCACCTGCGGGGCGTGTGCCGCGCCAACTCACGGGCTCGCTCCGCATCGCACAGCGGCGCTGGCGCGCCGCCGCCCTCCCTGCTCTCCCTCACGGCCGGGCCGCTCGCCTTGCCAGCCTTGTTGAACTTGATGCCGATGATGGCGTCGACGGCGATCACCGCGTCCTTGGCCTTCGCCTTGGCCGCCGGCTTGGCCGCCCTCCTCGGCGCCGCCTTCTTGATCCCCTTGCCCTTGGGCGCCGCCTTTGCCTGCTTCGGCTTCTTCGGCGCCGCCTTCTTCGGCGCTGCCTTGGCCTGCGGGCAGAGCGCAGCGGCTCGCGAGGGCGGGAGAGCGGCGGGCGCGGCTCGGCGTCGGGCGGCGCCTTGGCCTTGGGCGCCGCCTTCGTCGGCGCCGCCTTCTTGGGCTCCGCCGAGCGCGTCGCACGCTCCTTGACCACCTACGAGCGGTGGAGGCGCCTCGCCACCGCTACCGCCTGCCGCCACCGCTGTCCGTCTGCTGGCGCGCCGAGGAGGCGTCGGCGACCGGCTTGGACGGCTTGGGACTCTTGGCCGACGCGGCCGCCTTGGCCTTGGCCGCGGGCTTGGCCGCAGGCGCAGGCTTGGCAGGCGCGGCCTTCTTTGCTGGCGGCTCCTCGGCAGCCGGCGGCGCCTTCCGCTTCTCAGCGCTGCGAGAGGCGCGGTCGCGCCTGTCCGGGACCGGCGTAGGCGCAGACTTCTTCTTCGGCGGCGGCGGCGTCGCCTTGGCAGCTGGCTTCTTCGCCTGCGAGCGGGCGTGTGCGCGCAATCGAGCGTTTCTCTCGCGACGCGGCTACCCGCTGATTTGAGCGTGCGGCGGCGAGCGCCGGGCGGCGAGCAGGTGGAGCAGGTGGGGAGAGGACGGGGAGGCGAACGCTGCTCGGCGCCGCCAGCGGCCGCGATGGCGGACCTTGGGAGCCATTTTCGCGACGGCAGGTGAGAGCAGAGCGCGAGCACAAGAAGGCAGGCCTCCAATCCCCGAGAGGGCTGGGGCTGTGGGCTCTGCGCTCTGCGCTCCCGCCATCGTCTCTGTCTGGCGTCCACCCTACCGCGTTGGTGACCCAGTCCGAGCGAGATTGTGTTTCGCCTATCTGTCTGTCTACATGTATCTATTCGTCGTCTGGTAACCCGTCCACCACAAACTAAGGACCAAGCCCTCGGCCCTCCGTCCGCCCTCGAGCCCTCCGCCACTTACATGTACATGTAGCCCAACGACCTCCACACCGCGCCCGCCACTTCCGTCCGTGCTCCGTCCCCGCCCGCCCGCTTGGGAAGATAGTTCCACCTCCGCCCGCCCGCCCTCGTTGGGTGGGATGGGATGTGCAAGGTTTTCCGGCAAACAAAAAGAAAAACAGAGTGTCCCCAGCACTTTGCGTTTCCGGAAATTTCCAGGGAAACAGAGGGTGTTGGAGAGAGAGATTTTTAGCAATACTGTAGTGAGCTGTGAGCTGTACACGGAGCGAGGGTCTGTACCGAGGCGTACAGGAGCGATCAAACCAAGATCACCATCGTCCTGAAAGGGACAAAGCTATCGTCCTGAAGGACCACGACGAGACGCCGTCCAGGACACATCCCTCTGGAACAAGGCATCTCGACTATCGGACAGTACTCAACAGCAGGGACATCTCTCTATATACACGAGTGGGGTATTCACACTCCCAACACTCCCCCATTGTCTGCGCGGTCTTCAGATGCGGCAGACAACACAGCGGAGTGTGAAGCAAGTAATTGTCACGCTGATCAGAGGCGCGAGCTAGTGAACGTGGCATGTGACCTTCCGTCTCCCGGGCCAAGGTAGTAGACTATCTGAGCGGTCGACTGGATGTCTTCAACATGGGTAGTAGAGCTTGGTCAGCCGCGCGCGGCGATCCGAGCTGAGCGCCGCGGGGCGACGGGTTGAGCGGGCGCAGCTCGCGCGGCGGGCGGGGCGACGGGCGCGCCCCTTGGCGCCGCTGGTGCGTCGGGAGGCTCGACGCGGACGATCGCCTCGGGGACTTGAGGGCGTTCTTGTTCGACGGCGCCGCGGATCTTGAAGGGTTGCCAGGCGCCGCCGAGGGTGGTGAAGGAGAACTCGTCGAAGATGACGTCGGCGGTAGAGATGATCCGCCGGACGGCGGGGATGTAGACGAGGTACTTGGAGCGCCGCGGGTCGTGGCCGAGGTTGATGCCCTTGAGACGAGTGGGGGTGAGGTCGTGCGCGCGACGAAGTTTGTGGCGAACTTGAACTTGTGGATGCTGAACGGCAGAAGCTTGAAGGGGCCGCAGAGATCGGACGCGACTCGCTCGCCGAAGTGGGTGTAGACTCGGCGATTGGTCGGCTGACTCGGGTGGCCTTTGCGGCGTCGATTGAGGCGACATGCAGCGCACTCACAGCGGTCGCTGCCGGGGCGGAAAACGTAACCTCTGTAGCGCAGTGGCCCGATGATCTTGTTCCTGCCAAAGTGGCCGAGGCGGGCGTGCCACAGGCCGTAGTCGGCATGGTCGGACGGGCGCACAGGGAGCTTGTGGCGCTCCTCCGGACCGATGAGGGTGGTGTCGAAGGCGTCGAAGACGGAGCCGCAAACGGGGTCGCTGGAGGCGTCATCGGTGTCCGCGGCGAAGGCGTCGGAGATGACGGGCTCGGGCGAAGTCGTCGTGTAGACGAGGAGGGCTCGTCGGATGCCGCGCCACAGGCGGCGGGCGGCGGGAGCGAAAGCGAAGAGGCGAAAGGCAGAGGAGGGCGAAATACCGCAAAGACGCAGTGTCGCCACATTGCACAAATGTCCAAGCCTCCCCCACGATGTGGTAGTCGCAGCGATCCTGGACAGAAGAGTGCCACCGTTGTCACATTTCAGCGGCGCAAGGCTCTGGTCGTAGACAGTTGCCATCGTCCAGAGCGGCGGCGGCGACGGAGTTGATGGTGGTGAGAGAAGGCGTCCAACATTCGTGCGAGCAGGCAACTGGACGGCTCGAGAGCTGGCGGCGGCGGCGGTGGCGGCTCGCAGGAGATGATAGCGAGCCGGTAAAGTGAAGAAGGAGAGATGAAGTTATCGATGAAGATCCGTGCCCACGAAGCCGAGCTGCTCGTGGTGGGAACCGAAGAGGAACAGACCGCAGAGATCACCCGGATCATGCTGCAGGGCTGCACGGCCGAGGTGCCGAGCAGGCTTCTGGCCGAGGTGCCAAGAAGACTTTGTGCAGGGGCTCTGGCCCTGCCCGCCACCACGACGCCCCGCAGGTGTCCATGGTGCTGGCTACCGTATTGAGCGCTAGCCGGGAAGCTGTGCGGTCGCACCGCACCAGCACTCACGACGGCCGAGTTGCCGTCGATCTCCTCGCTCCGCGATCTCACCGGAGGTACCATGTAGTGAGCTCAGAGCTGTACACGGAGCGAGGGTCTGTACCGAGGCGTACAGGAGCGATCAAACCAAGATCACCATCGTCCTGAAAGGGACAAAGCTATCGTCCTGAAGGACCACGACGAGACGCCGTCCAGGACACATCCCTCTGGAACAAGGCATCTCGACTATCGGACAGTACTCAACAGCAGGGACATCTCTCTATATACACGAGTGGGGTATTCACACTCCCAACAAATACCAAACAAATCTAACACTCACGCGTCATTTGGGGCCTGGAGCCCTGTTCACGCTTGTTGTGTTTGGTGCTCCATTCTGGCAAACTCGCGAGTTTCCCTGAGTCTGAGAGCTGGTCTGCGACTGCGTCTGGGGCAAAATCTGAGGCAAAATTGAGGAAATCGACAAAATACACAAAAAACAAACAAAATACCCAGGCGGTCGCAGGGTAATTTCCAGGTATACACGGGCAAAGCTCGCTTCCGAGCTCTCACGCCGCGCGTAGGGCCCTTAGGGGCCTAGAGAACACAACCCCCTCTCCCTTTTCTCCCAGTAAGCTAAAAGTACGTACACGGGAGAGAGAGTACACGGGTTGTGCGCAAAATTCCCGGCATTTTGCCGATTTGGCCTAAAATTTGGCTGATTTTGGGCCCAAACCAGCCTCAGACTCGGCTCAGCGCCCAAAATTTGACGATTTCCACGGAGTTTTCCCGGGAAAATAGTAATAGAGAAGAAAAGAGAGGTGGAGAGAAAAGGAAAGGATAACAGACGGGGTGCGAGAGGCAAACCTGTCATCCCAACGCCCTCCGCCCTCCGCCCTCCGCCCTCCGCCCTCCGCCCTCCGCCCTTGCGGTGGCTGGCATTCTTCATCTTCCGCACCAAGTGGGAGGGAGGAGAGCCCGTTCTTTTGCGTGCGACACGCGATGTCCGAACCGGCTCCCGCGGCCTTGCGGCCCACCACCAAGGCGGAGCGGCGAGCGCTGCAAGAGAAGCAGCGGGCGGCAAAGGAGGCCGCCAAGGCCGCCGCCGGTGGTGGTAGCGGCGGCGGCGGCGGTAGCAGTGCGGGCAAGGGCGGCGGAGGCGGAGGCGGCGCCGCAGCCAAGGCAGGCGGTGGCGGCGGTGGTGCGGTGGGAGGCGGCGCCGGCGCGGGAGGTGGCGGTTCGCATGGCGGCGGCGGCGGCGGCGGCGGCGGCGCCGTCACGGGCGGCGGCAGCGGCGGCGGCGGCGGTGCTGGCCGGAGCGCGGGCGGCGGGACAGGCGGAAAGCCTTCAAAGGCGGGCGGCGTGGACGAGGCGAAGGCGGCGCTTGCAACGAAGCAGGTGCCTCTGTTCTCGCACCTGGTCCAGTACGAGCGCGAGGCAGCGCTCTCTCCCGCCGCGATTGGGCGCGACATCCACCCCGCCGTCCAGTGCGCCGGGCTGCAGGCACCCACGCCCCTCTCCCAATCCACCACCACCGCTGCCACCGCCACAAGCCCCACCAACACCACCGCCGAACCACCCCCCCCCCTGCTTCCGCCTGCCTCGTCTCCTCTTCTCCCGCCCTCACCCTCCCCTCCCCTCCCTCGACCCCTCCCCTCCCCTCTCCCCTCCCCCCGCGCCTCTTCTCCCCTCCCCTCCGCATCCCCTCCTCCCCCCGCGCTGCAGATGGCCGAGGGCCTCCTCTCCGGCACCAACGCGCGCGTGGTGGCCATGCTCCGTGCACTGCAGGCCGTCGCGCGCGACTTCCGCTGCCCGGCCGGCAAGGTGCAAGCAGCGCACCGTATGCGCGAGAGTGGGCCGAGAGAGTCGTGTCGGGGGAGCTCCCGCTGCCGTCTTTGGCAAGGGCGGGGAGAGGGCGTGGCGCGGCGTCGCTCATTCACGGCGTCTCCTCGTGGCGCCTGCTCACAGCTCCGCGCCGCCGAGCAGGCACTCTCCCGCGAGCTCGAGGGGAGGATCAAGCTGCAGATCGCGCACCTGCACGACTGCCGCCCGAAGTCGCTCGCGATGGGCGACGCGATCAAGTGGCTCAAGCTCCGTGTCAGCCAGCTGCCCGCGCACCTGCCTCCCGACGCGGCCAAGCGCATCCTCTGCTCGCAGATCGACACGTGCCGGGCCACTGCTCGAGGGAGGGGCGCAGACTGCGTGGCGAGGCTTGAGCGACGAGGTGATGTGGACACAGGTACATCGACGAGCGGATCGAGCTCGCCGACCGCGCCATCTCCGAGTCCGCCTCGGCCAAGATCGCGCCTTCGGACGTCGTCCTCGTCTACGGCCGCTCCCACGTCGTCGAGGCGACGCTGCTGCACGCGGCGGCGCGCGGGACCAACTTCTCCGTCGTCGTCATCGACGGCGGCCCTCGCTTCGAGGGGCGCGCGATGCTGGTGCGGCTGGTGGCGGCAGGCATCCGCTGCTCCTACTCGCTGCTGCACGCCCTCTCGTACACGATGCCATCCGTCTCCAAGGCCTCCCCCGCCCCCCCGTCCCCCCTCCCACACCGCCCAGGCCTGCACAGCGCTGCAGCGTCCTGCCCCCCG
>NW_005200011.1:114385-176327 GCF_000372725.1 Emiliania huxleyi CCMP1516
GCAGGCATCCCCTGTCCCTATTTGGTGGGGGACGCCCTTTGGTACAGGAGGCCATCCGTTTTTAAGGGTTTCCCCGCCCCCCGGGCCCCCTTTCCACACCGCCCAGGCCTGAAAAGGGGTGAAGGGTCCTGGCCCCCGCGGTCTTGGGCCACACCGGGGGGGGGCCGCCCCGGGGGTTTACCGCCCCCCCTGGGCCCCCCCAAAGGGGGGTCACAGGGAAGGGCTTGGGCCCCCCCCCCCCCCCCCCCATGCACGGCACGCGCGCCGGCACGCGATGCGTTGCCTCGGCCAGCTCATGATGAATGGTGAGCGGCTGATGCATGCCGGCAGGTTCTGCTCGGGGCCTCGTCGATGCTGGTCAACGGCAAGCCTCTCTCCTCGCCCTCGCCGGCACCGCCCTCGAGCCCGGCACACACCTCCCACGCGCCTCCCCTCAGGCACCCTCGTCTCTCGCGCCGGCACCGCGCTCGTCGCCATGGCGGCGCACGAGCACGGGGTCGCCGTGCTCGTCTGCTGCGAGACGTACAAGTTTACGGAGCGGGTCCTGCTCGACGCGATCTGCTACAACGAGCTCGGCGACCCCGACGCGCTGCTCCAGGCGGCGGACGCCGACCAGGGCGGCGCCTCGCTCTCCGACTGGCGCGAGCGGCCGCGGCTCAAGCTGCTCAACCTGATGTACGACGTGACGCCGATGAAGTACCTCACCATGGTCGTCACCGAGGCGGGCGTCATCCCGCCGACGTCGGTGCCGGTCATCATCCGCGAGGACAGGGACCGCGCGCAGCTCGCCGGCCCGTGAAGCGGACCCGCGGCACCCCATCGCGCGCACTGCCACCCCTGATCAAGCGAGAGAAAGTCGGGGGCGAAGCTGTCTACAGTGGCGCGAGCGACGTGTGAGCCTCCGTTTGGCCGCGGTTGTCCGAGGCCGCTCGGCGGTGACGCGTTAGGTGTCCTTCAACCCCCACACGCATATAGAAAATTTATTCTTGAAAAAGAAGAAAATATCTCGAGATTGTGGCGCCTGTGCCTGATGAGAGCTTGAGCCAGTTCTCAATAAACGCACACGGTTAAGGTGGCAGTCCGGGTTCTGTGAAGAGGGTCGCTCGTCGAATGCGAGCCAGTTCGCTCGCGACGCCGACGCCGACGCCGCCGCCGGAACGACCGCGGCGGCCGGTCGAGCGGCCGCCCCGGCCAGCGGCCGTATCGAGCCTGCCCGTCGCGAAGGTGCGGACCTCACGCGCCCCACCGGCCGCCCGCGCCGCCGCGCCCACGTCGCTCTCTCGAAGCCCAGCGCCACGCCGCTACGACTCCCATCGCGACGACTCCCGTGCTCGCTCGTGGCGCAGGCGATCGACTCCTGACACCCATCGAGCGGATGGGCGCGTTCCCGCCGCGACCCGGTACTCTCGAACGACTTTTGAGGGCAAAAGGTGCCGCCCGAGCCCATTCCCGCCGCCCGCCGCCCGAGATCAGCTGCCACCGGCCAGCGCGCGCGCGGAGACCTGCCGCGAGCGCCTCCGTGGCCCTAGCTGGGGTGATTAGCAAGCGCCTCGGCACTTTAGATTCGCCCCTCGGGCTTTTCCGCGCGCGTGATCAGTCTCGCGTTCTCTCCTTTTTCAGGCGCCTGTTTTCGGCCTCTGAAGAGCAACCGTCGAGGCGTCGATGCTCGCCTCCACGCCCGCGCCAGACCTCCGCGATTGGGGCGCCTTGTCGACGGGATCAATTGTGATTCCGGGCGTATTTTTCTGGTATCTTACTCGCACGTCGGCGACTCTTAGTCGCTTCTCCGTGCTAGGAGGCCTCTGTTTTGTGTCCGTGAGGACTAGATATCGAAACTAACATTCGGGAACATTTCAGTAAGATATCAGAAAAATGCGCGTTCGTTCACAATTCATGTGTATATGAACGGTGCCGACGGGTTTGGCGAGCATCGAAGCCGTCCAGGCGCAGCAACGCGACGGTTTCGGAGGCCGACGGCTCCGAAAGAGCCTCCCGAGCGAGGCCGGCGCGGTCACGGTACCGTGGAGGCCACAGACGTCGCCGGAGCGGCACTCCCGGGGCGCCACTCCCTCACCCGGTCAGGGGGGGCCAACCACAGCCCGCCTCACCGTCCGTGGAGCTTCCGTGGTCCGCCGCTTCGGCTTCGATTTTCGACCCTCCCGAGGCTGCTAGAGCAGCCCCACGGAGCCTCCCGGATGCATCGGCACACCGTCGTCCAGAACGCCGGCGCACGCGCTGCCCAGTGACTGGGCGGGTCGTCCCCGACTAGGGGCGGGCCCAGCCGCGCGGAGAAGGTCAGCGAGCTCGAAACACGTCGCCGCGGCCGGCCGTTTCGCAAGCCTGAGCGGGTCGCCAGACACCCGCGAGAGCCAGCAGCTAGAGCGCCGTCGTAGCCGCAGATCGAGTCGAGGAGCTTGATGTCCACGGTAGCAGTTGTGGAGAGCGGTGGCGCGGTGCGTGTAGAGGCGTCGACTGAGGGCTCCCTTTCGAAACGCGACGGGTACGGCATGACAACTGCCAGTACAGTTTTACGCCGGCCAGCGTGAGAGCACAACAGGGAGCCGGCGACCCGTACGCTTTGCGCGTGGCGACTGGTGGCTGTCTGGAGCTCGTGTGAGCTGGGCCGACGCGTGGCCGAGCCGAGAGGACCAGCGAGCGACCACCTTGGCGATGAAGCTTGGCGGCCGGCGCCTCGTCGCCAGACGTCACAGCGGCGTGGATGTAGGAGTGTGCGGCGACGGTTACCGGCAAATCCGGCCCAGTGTGGCCGGCAGCTGCCTAGCGCTGGCCTGTGGCCGGCGCCGCGGTGGCGGAGAAGGCGTCTCGCCGCCGTGGCGGCGGTCGGCAGGTGCGAGCGTGATGCCATCTTGCCGGACGACACCCGTCTCGCAAAACCCGGACTGCCATCGTCGTAGCGCGCGGCGCCAGCGCGCGCACCGGGTCCGCGCCTTCGCGCTCGCCGAGGCTCACATAGGTGCCTAGATGCTCGTCTCAATGCTCGCGGTGATGGGCCTGCGCCAGCCTCTGTCTCTGTCGCGCCGCTCCGCGTGTGCGTGCGGGCTCGGCGTTTCATCCACGCTGCTGAGCGCTTGCCCGGCGCACGCGGAGAAGTCTCGCAGTGATGGCTACTCCGTGCAGCGATCGGAGCGCGAGTGGGCCTACGTGCTGAGCGGCGAACAGTACTACATTCTGCGCAAGGGCGGGACCGAGCAGCCGAATACGTCGCCGCTCTACAAGGTTGACACTTCCTGAGCGGCAGTATTAGATGCGTCGAGCACGCTCGTGAGGTCGCACCTTGGTCGCATAGGAGAAGCGTGCCGGCACGTACCACTGCGCTGCCTGCGACTCGGCGCTCTTCAGCAGCGTCGACAAGTTCAACTCTGGGACGGGATGGCCGAGCTTCGCGACTTCACTCCCCGCCGTCGAGGTCTTGAAGAACAATCCCGTCCTAGCCGCCGTCGGGGGCACAGAGGTCCGCTGCGGGACCTGCGGCGGCCACCTCGGCGACGTCTTCGCCGACGGGTTCTTGTTCCCTGGCACACGCGCCGCGGAGAGCGGCAAACGCTTCTGCATCGACGGCGGCGCCCTGGTGTTCCGAGCCGAGGACGGCAGTGAGCCGATCGCCGGCGAAGCGCCTGCGGCCAAGCCGGTTGAGCTGCCATCCTGGCTGCAACCACCTAAGGTGGGAGGGGGACAAGCGAGAGCGTATTGACCTAAACAAGCGGCTTTTATTTTTTGTCTTTTTATTGTTTGTCTCGTTTTTCTCGCCGCCTCGCTCGCCGGGCGCAATGCGCGTGCGGCGGAGGAGACCGCACCGGGAGACACCGGTCACCGCTCTCCGCTCACACCGGGGTCACCGCTTCACCCCGCGGCCGGGGAGGTCCGCGCACCGACGCGCGACGGTCACACCTCACACCGGTCACACACTGCAGCTCTCACACGCACTGGGTGGGACATGTTTGTGCGATATATGACCGTAAAAAATCCTGTGTAACATGCCGTGTAGGCTGGGCGCAGGACCTCTTTTTACCCATCTCACACAGACACAGAGCAACAGTCGACAGACGTCCGTTTTTATTTATTTATTTAGGCTCGCGGCTTGCGCGCTGCGCGAGGACAAAATCGCGAGACCACGCGGGAAAGCGCAAGAGAGAAGAGTCTCTCAACACTCAAGCGTTCACAGTGAAGTGCTCGTTTCTCGCCCATCTGGTGGCCTTCTGCGCCACCACGCATCGCGGGCAGCGCGAGCTTGTGCGGCGCGATTTTCACACGCGACGCCGACGGGCGGGCGCGGCTGGCCACATGGCGGCCACAGCCGCGCGCAAGTGGGCGCGCGCCAGTTGCGGGGGCTGCACGTGCACCGAGGCAAGCTGTGCCCGGCAGAGCCGCGCTGGTGTCTGGCCGGCGCCTACCCGCAGCGGCAGGGCGTGTGATGGGGCGCTGCCCGCACCGCACGAAAGTCAGGTCGGGGGCTCGCTCGCCTTCTGCGAGTCGGAGAGCCGCCGTCCCGATCCCGAGGAATGGCAGCAGAGGGTGGCGTTCCGCGAGTAGCCGCGCCCGAGCTGGTTAGGGACGGGAGGCGCTCCTCTGCTGCCCGGCAGCGTCGCCTCCAGAGCGGCGACGGAGGCGTTGATCCGCGCGATCGAGCGCTCGGCCTCGGAGGGCGAGAAGTCGTCGAGCGCGCCGCCGCGGCGGCGCGCGTGGAGCGGCCTCGACTCGGCCGCGTCCCGCCCGACGTGGTAGAGGTGCTGCCTCGCCACCGGGGAGGAGCGCTGGCCGGCGCGCGTGGCGAAGTGCAGCTTGTAGTCGCCGCAGCGCGCAGCCCACAGGCCGGGGCACCTGATTCCATTCGAATGGCCTCCTTGGATGAGTAAACGCGACAGGACGCCGCCCACAGGCCGGGGCACCGCCGCCGGTCGCCGCGGCAGCCGGCGCCGGGCGTGCCTCCAAAGAAGAAGAGGCAGCGGTGCGGGCCCGCCTGTGCGGCCCGAGGCAGCTCAGGAGAGGGCGCGGGTGCCGCCGAGGAGGCGGTGCGGGGGGCTCACCTCGCTCCGCCCGGACAGGAGCGGGCGGAGGTCCCTCCCGTCGAGCAGCTGCGCGCGCGGAGTCCCGCCCGCGAGCCGGACGGCGGTGGGGAGCACGTCCAGCAGCGAGGCCACGGCGGCCGTCACGCGGCCGGCCGGCACGGTGCCCGGCAAGTGCGCGAGCGCGGGCACGCGGATGCCTCCCTCGTACGTCGTGAACTTGCCGCCCCGCAGCGGGCCTGCCGAGCCAGCCGCGGGGGCCATCTCCACCCACGGGCCGTTGTCGGACGCGAAGAGCGTCAGCGTGCTGCGCGCCGCGCCGGCCTCCGAGACGATCCTGCCCAGCTCGCCGATCGCCTGCAGGGAAGGCTCCGAGAAGGCTCCGAGAGGGCTCCGTGGAGGCTCTGAGACGGCGCACTACAGCTCCGCTGACCAGAGAGCGCCTCGTCCATCTCGAGCAGGTGTGAACAGCGTCTCTTCACTGCTACTGCTACTAGAGCGCCTCGTCCATCTCGAGCAGCGTGTCGCCGTAGCTCCCCGCGGCAGACCGGTTGCAGAAGCGGGGCGAGGGCGCGAGCGGCACGTGCGGCTGGTGGAAGGAGACGAAGAGGAACCTGTTCGCAGAACTGGTCTGGAGAGGCGCACCTCGTGCAGCTGGCCGAGGGGAGACGCGGCCGAGCCACGGCTGGGCGCGGCGGGCGGCGGAGAACACAAACTCGCGAGAGAAGGAGAGGTACGTGGCGGTGAGCGCTCCGATGTCGGCGGGCTGCTCCGCGATCGACTCGTTGGCGAGCAGCGGCAGCGGCAGCGCGTCGCTCAGCTGCCACGCGGAGGAGCCTAGACGCCTCGGCCACGCCTGGGTCACACCTCGGCCACGCCTGCCCCGCTCCCAGCTGCGAGGCGTCCCATGTCGGTGGAGAAGGGGATGCCGAGGAAGCGGTCAAAGCCGTGGTCGCGGGGCGTGTGTCCCGCCGCCTGGCCGAGGTGCCTACGCGGCCGGCGCAGTGGTCACGGCGGCGAACAGAGGGATTGCTTCACAATCCACTGCCCGTGACTCGTACCACTTTCCCGCCATGGCCGTCGCGTAGCCGAGCGAGCGGAGCTCCGTCCCAATGGTGTGCTCCGAGGCCGGCAGCCTACAGAGAGAAATTGAGATCCGGTCGCACCGCCAAGTCAGACATGTCTGTGGATGTGCCTCGTTCCGCATCTAATGTCACCCGCCCACCATTTGCGCCCGCTCCAAAGGCCGTGCCGTGCCATGTTGCGCCGGCGCCACCCCATCGAATCGCCATCCGGCCGGTCAGCAGCGCGCCACGCGCCGGCGAGCAGATGCACGACGGCGTGTAGAAGGCCGTGAAGCGAGTGCCGGCGGCGGCGAGCGCGTCGAGGTGGCGGAGAGGCATGTTTGCGTTCGGCCAGTCGCCCCAGCCCATGTCGTCCGCCAGAAGGAGCAGCAAATTTGGACGCAGCGGCCATGGGTGGTTTCCTTCGTCTCGCGGCATTTCTCGTCGGCCTTTCGCGGCTGCGTTAGGAGCAGCCAGTAGCCCCTCGGCAGCATATCGGCAGCATATCGCCCACGCCATCCACGGGCACCTGGCTTTCTTTTTTCGGTCCCTCTACCCCAATTTGGACCAAACAGAGCACAGGAAGCTCATCGTGTCCGTGTGTGCCGCCGAGTCATACAGATCGGCATTCCGCTTCCAGTTGCAGTGTTTGCTCGAGCGCCACTCGCAGCAGCCCGTCTCGCTCTGCTCCTCGCACAGCGCGCGGCAGCCCGCGGAGGTGTCGGGCGTCCCGAGGTAAGTTCGGTTGTTGCCCGTGAAGCCGTGATTGCCGGAGCCGTCATTCGACCAGCACACGTGCATGGCACTGTATGAGTCGCACCGTTGCGGCGGAGGCGAGGGCGGCGACGGCGGCGATGCTGGAGGCACAAACTGCGAGAAGGAGACGTCGTCCAGCGCCATGTCCGAGTACCAGCCGTTTCCCGTCCGGCCGTTGAAGCGCACTTGCACCGTCGAGGCGGGCAGAACGACCGCCGCGTCGAGCCAGCTATTGCCCTGGTTGCCAGCCCTGCTCCAGAGCGTCGACCAGCCCGTCTCGTTGTCGTAAGCCTCGAAGGAGAGGGTGCCCATGTTGGAGCCGTACATGTGGTAGGAGAAGGAGAGGGTGGCGGCCTGCTGGAGCGAGAAGAGCGGGCTCTCGAGCTGGTGCGGCGTGTTGGTGCGACCACTGGCCTCGGTGAAGAGGTAGGAGCCCGAGCCGCTGTGGCCACTGCCCGGGCCTGTGCTGTACGATGGCGTGCCGCCGTTCGTGCGCGTCCAAGAGTACCCGTCCGGCGCGGTGTCGGTCCAGGCGCAAGTGTCGACCTCGAAATCGCAGCTCAGCTGCACCATGCCGGGTAGAAGAGGGGGCGACAGCGACGGCGGCGACGGCGAGGGCGGCGGAGGGGCAGGCGGCGGCGGTGCCGGAGGCGGCGGCGTGGGAGGCGGCGAGGGCGACAGCGACGGCGGCGGCGGCGAGGGCGGCGGAGGGGCCGGCGGCGGCGGTGCCGGAGGCGGCGGCGTGGGAGGCGGCGAGGGCGACAGCGACGGCGGCGGCGGCGAGGGCGGCGGAGGGGCCGGCGGCGGCGGTGCCGGAGGCGGCGGTAAGGGTGGCGGCGGCGGAGTGGGCGGCGGTGCCGGAGGCGGCGGTGAGGGCAGTGGCGGCGAGGGCGACAGCGACGGCGGCGGCGGCGAGGGCGGCGGAGGGGCCGGCGGAGGCGGTGCCGGAGGCGGCGGCGTGGGAGGCGGCGAGGGCGGCAGCGACGGCGGCGGCGGAGTGGGCGGCGGAGGGGCCGGTGGCGGCGGGGCCGGCGGCGGCGGCGAGGGCGACAGCGACGGCGGCGGCGGAGTGGGCGGCGGAGGGGCAGGTGGCGGCGGGGCCGGCGGCGGCGGCGAGGGTGACAGCGACGGCGGCGGCGGAGTGGGCGGCGGAGGGGCCGGTGGCGGCGGGGCCGGCGGCGGCGGCGAGGGCGACAGCGACGGCGGCGGCGGAGTGGGCGGCGGAGGGGCCGGTGGCGGCGGGGCCGGCGGCGGCGTCGAGGGCGACAGCGACGGCGGCGGCGCAGTGGGCGGCGGAGGGGCCGGTGGCGGCGGGGCCGGCGGCGGCGGCGAGGGCGACAGCGACGGCGGCGGCGGAGTGGGCGGCGGAGGGGCCGGTGGCGGCGGGGCCGGCGGCGGCGGCGAGGGCGACAGCGACGGCGGCGGCGGAGTGGGCGGCGGAGGGGCGGGTGGCGGCGGGGCCGGCGGCGGCGGCGAGGGCGACAGCGACGGCGGCGGCGGAGTGGGCGGCGGAGGGGCCGGTGGCGGCGGGGCCGGCGGCGGCGGCGAGGGCGACAGCGACGGCGGCGGCGGAGTGGGCGGCGGCGGGGCCGGTGGCGGCGGGGCCGGCGGCGGCGGCGAGGGCGACAGCGACGGCGGTGGCGGAGTGGGCGGCGGAGGGGCCGGTGGCGGCGGGGCCGGCGGCGGCGGGGCCGGCGGCGGCGGCGAGGGCGACAGCGACGGCGGCGGCGGAGTGGGCGGCGGAGGGGCGGGTGGCGGCGGGGCCGGCGGCGGCGGCGAGGGCGACAGCGACGGCGGCGGCGGAGTGGGCGGCGGAGGGGCCGGTGGCGGCGGGGCCGGCGGCGGCGGCGAGGGCGACAGCGACGGCGGCGGCGGAGTGGGCGGCGGCGGGGCCGGTGGCGGCGGGGCCGGCGGCGGCGGCGAGGGCGACAGCGACGGCGGCGGCGGAGTGGGCGGCGGAGGGGCCGGTGGCGGCGGGGCCGGCGGCGGCGGCGAGGGCGACAGCGACGGCGGCGGCGGAGTGGGCGGCGGAGGGGCCGGTGGCGGCGGGGCCGGCGGCGGCGGCGAGGGCGACAGCGACGGCGGCGGCGGAGTGGGCGGCGGAGGGGCCGGTGGCGGCGGGGCCGGCGGCGGCGGCGAGGGCGACAGCGACGGCGGCGGCGGAGTGGGCGGCGGAGGGGCCGGTGGCGGCGGGGCCGGCGGCAGCGACGGCGGCGGCGGCGAGGGCGACGGCGGTATAGACGGCGGTGACGGCGGCGGCGACGGCGGCGGCCTCGGCGGTGCGACGCAGTCCTCGGACACGGTCGACACGTTGGAGCCTGTCGTGTGGGCGAGCGCCGAGCTGACATCGCCAATCTCGCAGCTCGAGCCCAGAGAAGTGGCCTCGATGGCAACGTCGATCTCCGACCCCGCTGACTCCGCTTGCACTTGCACGCCTGAAGAATCGAACGCATCGTTTGATTCGCATCCACGGCTATATCTCGACGGCAACTCGGCCGTATCTCCTCGCCACCTGCTGTATCCGCCAAGTCAGCAGCAACCTGCGACGCGTTGATGGCACGAACGGTTTGGTTGAGGTCCTGCTCCGAGAGCGCTCGCCCGTTCCTGCACAGAGCAAGGCAAAGTTGTGATTGGTGCTTCACGAGGTGCAACCGGGATATGTGCCGGGGCATGGGCGAAATCCTGCGCAATCGAACGCTGTTGTGGCCAAGCCTCTGGACTGCAGACGCAAACCAAGACGACGAGCACGGGTTGCTGACTCGACCTTGTAAAACCTATTCATGCTGAAGCGATGAGCCGAAGCTGCAACTGCACGAACTGCTGCTCCTAGCTCTCAGGACCCGGAATCCGTTGGGACAGGACGAGCATGGCGCCTGCATAGGCATGCCAACGTGACTGCTTCTAGCCGTGCGCGGCCATAAGACTAGATAGAATGGAGGACAACGCGGCCCACTTCTCCGTTGTGCTCTCGGACAGAGAAATCTCTCGGTGAGGTGGCTTTCGGCTATTCCACGCACCCGGAAGGAGTACCAGTACCTGCCACTAGCGCAGGTGCTGACGTGCTTGAGGCGTCGCCGGTGCGCTGTCGGTGGAGGCAGCGGCGGAGGCAGCGGCTGCGGAGATAGCGGCGGCACCGTGGGTGGCGACGGCAAAGATGGCGGGCGAGGGAGCGACGGAGGAGCCGATGGCGGTGGCGGCGACTCGGGGGGGTGAGGCGGATGTAGTGGTGGCACTGGATTCAACGGCGGCGGCGGCGGAGGTGGAGGAGCAGGCGCCCTGCTGGGCGGATACGGCGGAGGCAGTGGTGGCGGCACCGGCGCCATCCCCGGTAGGTGTGGTGGGAGGGCAGGCGGTGCGGGTGGTGGGCTCGGGCGGCCATGAAAGTCGAAGATAGATAGGGCCTCGGCGGCGGTCACCACCTAGAGCGCACACCGCCCCTCGCGTGAGTCCACGCCGCACCGCGCCAGCGATGGAGCTCGGCATGCGTTTCGGTTGCGTTGACGTCGCACTCGCTGCCCTCATAGCACTGTGACTTGACGGCCGTCTTAATCTGGTCGCCAGTGACCTGCTGCCCGTCCGCGATGTCAAAGGTAATCGGACCATCCCTGCAGTGCCGGCCAGACGGACATAGGCACAGGGCTTACGTCTTCGCGTGAGGGAGCATGGGAACGCAGGGTGTAGTGTGCAACGTGGATCGCGGCTATCTCGGCATGACGCACTGCTGCAGGAGCTCGATTTCAGACTCCTCCGTGGCCCCCATGGCCGCCTGTTGGGCGCAAATGCCCGTGGTCAGAGACGGTGCGGCGATCTCGGAGAATCTCTCCGGCCTCGCCTCCACGGTGTCGACGATGTTGCCGATGGTGGTGTCCTCCTAAGAGTAAACGCAGGAACCAACAAATAAGAACAGTGGCAAGCCGGGGGTCCTGACGACCTCGTGAGTCGAAGCGCTTCGACACCAGGGCGTGCACTCGATGCGATGCAGCCGAATGTGTCTTCTCGAGTGCCAGTTGGAATAGCGGGATGTATATGCAGCATCTTGGGCGCCCTCCTTCACCTCGCTGACAGGCAGTTGGGCCTCGTAGTGGAGTGTGCTGGTCAAGGGCGGGAAGGGCGGTGTGCTCGGCGGTGGGGAGGGCGGCGGCGACGGAGGGGGGGGTGAAGGAGGAGGTGGCCACGGAGAAGGCGGCGGCGGCAGCGGCGGCGGCGCCGATGGTGGTGGTGGTAACGGCGGTGGCGATGAGGGAGGCGGTGGAGGAGCCTGTGGCTCTTCGGTGGGCACGGCTGGCGGGAAGGAAGGCGGTGGTGGAGAGGGCGGTGACGAGGGCGGCGGAGAGGGCGGCGGCGAAGGCGGTGGCGAGGGCGGCGGAGAGGGCGGCGGCGAGGGCGGCGGCGAGGGCGGCGGAGAGGGCGGCGGAGAGGGCGGCGGAGATGGCGGCGCGGCAGGAGGCGAGGAGGGCGGCGATGCTGGCGGCGACGAGGGCGGCGGCGAGGGCGGCGGAGAGGGCGGCGGAGAGGGCGGCGGCGAGGGTGGCGGCGAGGGCGGCGGCGAGGGCGGCGGCGAGGGCGGCGGAGAGGGCGGCGGAGAGGGCGGCGGAGAGGGCGGCGGAGAGGGCGGCGGAGAGGGCGGCGGAGATGGGGGCGGCGAGGGCGGCGGCGAGGGCGGCGGCGAGGGCGGCGGAGAGGGCGGCGGCGAGGGCGGCGGCAGCGGCGTCGGCGGCGGCGGTGAGGGGGATAGCGGCGGAGGCGATGCGCCCTGTGCCGACGGGCCGCACTCGGAGCAGCCGTTGCAGCCCCCCCAGGTGCACTTGTTATCCCAGTCTTGCGTCTTGTCCTCACAGAATGGCTTGCACACCGGCGCGGGGGAACACTCGGTGCAGCCGTTGCACCCCCCCCAGGTGCACTTGTTATCCCAGTCTTGCGTCTTGTCTTCACAAAACGGCTTGCACACCGGTGCACGGAGAGAGCACTCGGTGCAGCCCTTGCAGCCCTCCCAGGTGCACTTGTCATCCCATGCCTGCGTCTTGTCCTCACAAAACGGCTTGCACGCCGGCGCGGGAGAGCACTCGGTGCAGCCCTTGCAGCCCTCCCAGGTGCACTTGTCATCCCATGCCTGCGTCTTGTCCTCACAAAACGGCTTGCACTCGGACTCGGCGCCGCACTCGGTGCAGCCGCCGCAGCCGGCCCAGCTGCACCGGGCGTCCCAGGGTTGCGTCTTTGCTTCACAGAAGCCCTGGCATTGTGGCGGGCTTGCAGGCGGTGGTTGGACGTAGCATTCGCTGCAACTGTCGCAGCCATTCCAGGTGCAGAGCGACTCCCACGGCTCGGTCTTCTTCTCGCAGAAGGGATTGCACGCGCCATCCACCCCTCCAACGAGCTGCAGCAAAGCAAGGAGGGGCGCTGCCCGTGCGGCTCTCCTGCCCGGCATCGGACAGCGACCGACGAGAACACGGTCGTCGGTCCGACTCCAAAAACGTCAAGAGCCACAACCGAAGACCGGACATTTAGAGAGACCTGTCGTCCTGCCAACACGCCCTCGATCTGTTCCGTCCCGAGACCGTCATCTCTTACGACATTCTTTACGACATATCTCACATCATCGTCAACCCGTACACCGCTCAACTCTGCGTCGCCGCCTTCAGCTCCAGACCAGCCATCACCCTCGCCACGTTACTACCTGGGGTCTGGGCCGCCGGCAACGGGAAGAAGAAGAAGGAGCCGCCCGTCTATGCTCTTTACATCCCTCGACTCGGACGCGGCATCTTCAGCTGCTGGGATCTCTGCGCTGCACATGGGGCAATCGGCGGCAGCGGAGCGATCCACAAAAAGTACGGTGAAGACAATGGGGGCGTCCCGGCAGCGCTTCAACACATCAACCTACACGTGCCGCTCCCTGCCGGCTTCCCGATTGCACTTGACCACTGGTACCCCTTCAACGGCGATCCCGTGCCAGCGACCGAAGCGGCGGCCGCCAACCCCACCCTCCTCACGCCCGGTGCCCTCGGTACCGCCACCGCCGACGCCACCGCCACCGCCACCGCAGCCGCCACCGCAGCCGCAGCCACGCCCCCCACCGCGCCTCCCTCCGCTGACACCGCGCCCCCGCCAGCCAACCCGAGCCCAACTCCCGCGCACGGCACAGCCGGCCCCAGCTGCAGCTCCGACAACGGCCCGACCTCGGTTGCCGGCTCCTCCTCCGACGGCGACTGCACACTCCCCCCCAAGAAGCGGAAGATCTCGCCGGGAGGATGTGCGCCGCGCTTCGGCTGCAACTTCTACGGAGGCGCCTTCCCGGGCCTCGCCCTCGCCACCGCCGCGCTCACGTCGAGCGCCGCCACCACCCGCGCAGTCGCCCAGCCCCTCGCCCGACTGCAACTCGACAGCGCCGATACCCACTTGGATTCCGTCGCGACGGCAGCCTCGCCTACGCAGGCAGGCGCCCTCGCACGCCCCGAGTACATGCCCGCGCAGGGCGGCGCTTTCCCAGGCCCGTGGCACATCTTCAGCGTCACCATCTACGCCACGCCTGGAACCACCAACACCCGCACCCGGTCCGACCGCTCCGACGACGAATCAGAGTCAGGCAACAACGACAGTCGCCACGGCGGGCCAGGCGACCCACGACGGGGTTCGAAGGAGCCTCGCCTCCACTAAAACAGCTGCTGCGCTGCTCCGGACGCGGCAGACACCCGCCGGAAGCGGGCGGTGCCCACGGTGCCCACCTCCGTCGACGAGGCAACCAGGGCGCTCATCACCGCCACGTCCGAGGAGGAACAGCTCGAGGCCGGCCTGGTTCTGCGCTGCCTGGAGGACGGACACGACCCAAGCCTCCGAGCCGCCGGCACCGCCGCCCCACCGCCCACACTGCCGCCGCCACCGCCACCAGTGCTATCCCCCGGCACCGTCTACCTCAACGACGCACCGCCCGCGTTGCCGCCTGCACCCGCCGAGTCGCCAAAGTCTCCAACCGAGCTCGCCGCCGCTGCACCACCACCGCCGTCACCCGTGCAGTACGAAGCCACCGAACGCAGCGGCACTGGACAAGAGGCCACCGTCGGCAGCGTGCCACCCGGCTGCCTCGAAGCTCTCTCAAACCAGCCCGCCGGCGCCTCGATGCCGCCCGAGTGCCTCGCCGCCGCCGCCACCCCGCCGCCGCCGCCTCCAGACGGAAACGCTATGGAACTCGACCACCTCGACACGCCCTCCCTGCCTCCCTCGCCACCGCACCCAGACGACCGCGTGCCAGGCAGCGACGAAGACGATGATGACGACGACGACGACGGCAGCGAACCGCCCGAGCAGCGACCAGCAGACCAGGCCGCCCTCGCCGCCGCCCTCGCCGAGGTTGCTCCCGCCCAACACCTCAGCTTTCTTCCCGACAGCGGAACGCTCGCCGCTCAAGCCGCCGCCCTCCGGATGCCTCCAGCCCCCGCCGGCCCCCCAATGCCGCCCACGCCGCCCCCCTTCCCCCCGCCCGCCGACGCCGCCACGCTCGCCGCCCTCGCCGCCGTGGCCGACACCGTCACCGCCGCCGCCGCCGAAACCAACGAAGGAAAGTTCAAGTGCCTCGTTTGCGAACTCGACTTTGGAAATAACCAGAGCTCGGCGGCCCGACTTCTTCGACACTTTACGGATAAGCACCCCAACGCGACCGACGCCGAATTGGCCTCCTCGGCGCTCACCAAGTGCGTGGCGTGCGACAAACTTGCGTGCGTCATCGTCACGGGAGGCAACCAACGGAGCAACCTCTTCAATCATTACGTCAGCAACAAGAAGCAGCACCAACACCAACAACGCGCGGGCGCCGGACACACCCCGACCGCCGACTGCAACGCCGCCGCCGCTTGGGTCCGTGAGCACGCCCCTCCCCGGTCCCCCGGCTCGTACGTCACCCACGCCGTCGGCACCGACTCCGCCGCCAGCCGGATCCAGCAGGCCCGCCACCCCGACGACGTCCCCGGCGCCGCCCGCATACAGAGAGCAGCGGTCGCCGCGTTACACAACGCGTGCGGCAACCCCTCGGCCGCCATCGACCCTCTCAAACTCAACACGACTCCGGCCGCCGACTTTAACCTGTGCTTCACCGACGGCATCTCGCTCGAGGCCTTCAAACGATTGCAACTGCATCACCAGGAGTTCCCTGCGAGTGAGGAGTACCGAGACCTGTGCCGGGCACCAATCCTCTTTGGCATGGAGGCGTTTGCCAGCACGCCGCGGAAGCCGGGCACCCTCGATGGTGCACGTGGAGCCTGCTACGCCGTCGTGTCCGCCGTGCTCATCACCTGCCGTCCCGTCGGCACGCAGAAGTACACGTACGACCAGATGGTGCAACGGGCCGCCGCCTGTGCTTCGTCCCCCGACGGTTTCATGGCTTTGTTTCGCGAGCTCGTCCTCTCCGCCTCCGCTCCCCCCGCACGGCCCGAACAAGAGGGAGACCGGCCCGTCTCCGACCCCAACCGGACGCAGACGCTGGAGGAACAGACCAGGTCCGCTTTCTACTGGGCGAACCGACGCGAGTGGAAGAAGGCATGGAACTGCTTCAACTCGCTCAAACCTGCAGACGGCCGGAGCCGAAAGGTCGTCGACGAATTCATCAACAAAACTCCGCAGGCCAAGGCACCACCCGAACATGCGATGCGCGACGAACCCGGATATGAGGCGGGCAAGTACAAGATCAAGCCAGAGATCTTTGCCAGGTTCGTTCGCAGCTGCAACGTCACCAGAGCTGGAGGCCCTAACACGTCGACTACGACTTTGTGCGCATCATCACCGACAGCGAACGTGGCTCCAAGTGCCTCCTTAACTACTTCACCGCATTCTCGTGGGGCGTCGAACACCCTCGGCTACAGCAGCTCGACGCCGACCTCAAAGCCTTGTGCCTCGTCAAGGAAGACGGCTCCCTCCGCCCCCTCGGCATGTGCAGCATCATGCCGCGGTCGGCTGAGCGCTGCATACACATGCAAGAGTGCCCCTGGATGGAGCAGTACCTCACCTCGCCGCTGAGGATCGTTACGCCCGAGATGTGGCCATCGCCAACGCCGCCGCCGCCCTCACCGCCGCCGAGCATACCCTCAAAACCACCGTCGACCGCGTCCGGGCCGGAGGCGGCACCGACAGCGACATCACAGCGGCCAGAGACGCCCTCGACGCCGCCTACCGAGCCGACGCAGCTGCACGGCAACCAGTCAACTTCCCAGTCAACTATGGGTATTCGAAGAATGGAACCCATCTCGTGTGCCACACAGTCACTTCGTGGCACACCCTGCGACCTGGGAATGCGTCAATCAAGTCAGACAAGCGTAACTTCTTCAACCTCACGGGACAGCCCCTGGACGCAGACGGCAACCCAGACCCGAGCGGGTGCGGCAGGACTGTCTGTTTTGAGTGGGCGCGCAGGCGCAATCCGGCAATCATCCCGGCGATGCGGTTGGTGTTTGGTCGACGCAGCTTCCTCCGTCTGTGCAGCGCGGACGGACCGCTCCAGGACCCTCGGGCGGCCGGACCGAGCGACGCCGACGCACCGTGGGACCCGCTCAGCCTGGAGCCGCCCGGCGAGGACGCCGACGGCTACATCCGGTCGTGCTGCGGCGGCGCCCAAGGGCGCGCCTTCTCAGGGATGTGCACCACCGGAGTCAAACACGAGATCGACAACATTGTGCAAAAGAAGAACCCGACTACCCGCTTCGTTTCGTTCATCGACGACATGGTTCAAAACGACACCGTGGCAGAGGCCGTCAAGTCTTACTGCGGAGAGGGCGGGACACTCGAGGTGCAAAAAGATGTCGCTGGCAACCTCGACAACGAGGAGAAGTGCATCATCTACTCTCCGAGCGGCGACCTCGACTGCGTACCCCCCTTCATGGTCGGCTCGCCGCACCACCGAGACGAGGACGGGAACCTCACCGGACGCGAGGCCTGCTTCAAAATCGTCGGAACCTACCTCGGCGACACAGAGGCTGCCTCGGAGGCGATTGGCAAACGCCTCGCCAAAAACCTCCGTCCGCTCGACTTCATCGACACGCTCGAATGCACCGAGGGCATTCAGAACGTTGGACACCTCAAGTACAACCTCATCACCCGTCAGGCCTGCCCAAAGACGAAGTACATCTGCTCCGTCACGCCACCAGAGATCAGCGAGGGCCCGGCCATCGACGGGAGCAACCGGATCCGCAAATCGTGGGAACTACTCACGGAGGCAGAGGATACTCCTGCCAAATACAAAGACCTGGGTTGGAGGCAGGCCATGCTCCCTACCATCACGGGAGGCTCCGGCGTCGACACGGGCGTCACATCAGTCGGCGTGCCCAACGACACGGGTGGGGGCCGCACGGGCGTGCGCGGCCCCGCCGAGGCCTACTACATCTCCCTCCTCAAATGCTGGTCAAAGCTTGTGGCCTGCAGCCCGGACCTTGCCGAAGCCGAGCGCTCCGGCGGGTACGGTGCACGAGACGCCGCCGTCAACTCGTACAGAGCCGCGCTCTCGAGGCGAGACGAGGTGGCCTCCATCCGAGCCGCGCGCGACGACAACATCTACTACACCTTGCGCGGCGGCAAGATCTCTGAGTTCTACCCCAAGGGCGTCAGCCTCCCCACTTCTGAGTCTCTTCCAACACCGGAGTCAGTCATCGATGGCACTTGCAAATCAGGAAGCCCGTACGCGCGGGCGCTTGCTGCCATCGAGACTATCTGGAACTGGTTCGATCTGCAGAAGGAGTGGCGCGCCCTCGACGACTACACGGCAGCCAACTGGCAGCCCGGCGACACCAAAATACGTCTACGCGAGTCCATCCGCTACGTCTCAACTGCGCAGCCTTACGCGGGGCGGTGGCTCGACACAAAACTCGACGGCAGCAACGCCACATGCATTCCAGACGACATATTCATCGGCGAGCTTCAGCGCCGAAACGGCCTTCACCTCTCGCAGTGCCGCTCGACTGTCACGCGGGCACTCGAACTTGGGGACACAGTCGGTGGTGCAAAGGACTACCATGGCGACTGGTTCCTCAACAACGCCGCCCGGCGGCGCCCACACGACGGCGTACTTCGCGCCTGGTACGATTGTGTCCACGCCGTCTCCGTCTCCCGGCCCGTTATGGGAGATGCCGAAAAACCAGAACTCACCAAACAGTTCAACGAGGGCTACAAAACCGACCTGGCTGAGCCGGGCGAGGCTCCCGGGGGCAAAGACGAGATCAGTGAGGTCAAACTTTGGACCCCCCTCCGGAGTGGCTTGCCCGTTGGGGTCGGCCGCGCCGTCACCGGAGGCAACCCCGGCTCCGTTGGAGACAAGTTCGCCTTCGGCAACACCGAAGAGCGCGCCCGCCTTGCAAACATGGGCTGCAAGCAACGCGGGTTCCGTGGTCAACGGGCGTTCGACCACACCACCGGCCAAGGCTACGTCAAGTCACAGCGTGGCCACTACCATGATGGGATCTTCACCAAACGCAACAAGTTCAACCTGCTTCTCCACGAGACATTCGGCGGCGGCTTCTCGCCGCCAGCAGTTGCAAAGATCAACCGCCTTGCGCGCAAGGCTCAACGCTCGGGCGTTGACCGCACCGCGTACCCTCCCCACTCCCGCCTCTCATTTGTGTCACACCACGCGGAACGCATCTCCATCGCTTCGGTGAAGGGGGTAAACCGTGCCATCCTCGATCGCCGTGCAAAGCTCGCTTCCGAGCTCTCACGCCGCGCGTAGGGCCCTTAGGGGCCTAGAGAACACAACCCCCCTCTCTCTTTTCTCCCAGTAAGCTATAAGTACGTACGACATTTAGGCCACCGCTCTTTATACTCGTTTATTCACGAGGCGACCCCAGGGAACTAGGGCGTGCTGTGAATAAACAGCGAAGAAGACGCCTGCATTTAGGCGCCCTTATGGGATGAACTGTATACGTACTTTTAGCTTACTGGGACAAAAGGGAGAGCGGGTTGTGAACTGTATCGTCGTCGTCTCTAGCCAGTCACTCAAACTCTCAGAGATGGGCTAAAGAGGATCCGGAGCGCGGTCAGTAAGACTCTGGGGCTCTCTCCGAAGGGAGCGTAGCGTGCGCGGAGGGAGCTCAGAGTTTCCCCGTTCTCTGGAACCTCTTGGAGCGTGAGGAACTCGCAAGAGACGAGTGCGATTCGATCGGGCGGTAGATGTGAGGGATGGTGGTGGGTCGCTTTTGAGAACTGGTCGATTGGCGCCTGTCTGAGCAGGAGCCGACGCTATAGTCGGGAGCTGTGTCAGGAGCCTCGTCGCCGCGGAGGTCCCGCGCACAAAGCGGCGGGCTGCGGCGGGCGCGGGGTAAGGGTTCCCGCCCTCCTACACCGAGGCTCGACCCGCTTCTCCTCCAGTTCACTAGCACAAACTGAAGTTTGTTTAACATGAAATGTTCGTCGTCCGTCGTCTCTAGCCAGTCACTCAAACTCTCAGAGATGGGCTAAAGAGGATCCGGAGCGCGGTAAGACTCTGGGGCTCTCTCCGAATGGAGCGTAGCGTACGCGGAGGGAGCTCAGAGTTTCCAATCGGAGCGATCTTTAGATACTCGCACAACATGCCGGTCCCGGTCGGGTTGGCTCGAGGGTCACTCCGCACACGCTCGCCGCAGCTGTGAATAAATTAGTATCTCGAAATACTAGAGACACCAAGCGCCCTCTCCCCGTCTAATCACTCCCCTCGCCGTCCGAGTGGCTGAGCTCGAGACGCTCAGGATTGGGTCGGAACACGAGAGCTCCTCCATGTCCACACTCCTGGTCGTCGTCATCCATGAACCATGATTAGCTTCGCCGGCGACACACTGTACCCGTTGACGAGCCGCTTGAGCGCGGCCAGAGCTTGTACAAAGCGACGGCAAGCAGGACCAGGCCCCTGCGACTGCGTACTGTAGATGCTCCACACATATGCTACCAGGTCACAGTAATGGTTCGGGACGTATTCACAGCAGTATGACGGGATCCCCTACCCCTGGAGTGTGAGTGTGGATTCTTTTCTCGGGGAAAGAATTCCAGGGCTGGATTTCCGCTTCGGGGGAGAATAAATCTCGCGGCGGGAGCAATCACAAGTGTCACAGAAAACGCAATCACAGTGCAATCTGAGGGAGGGAGGGTGTATGTAGAGGGTGTAGAGTGTAGAGCGCTGTAGAGCTGTAGAGATGTAGAGCGCTGTAGAGCGCTGTAGAGCTGTAGAGCTCTACACCCGCCGCGTGACGATGTGAGTCGCCTGTAGAGCGATGTAGAGGCGCTCTACAACGTGAAATCTCTACAACAAGTACGTACAACAAGACTCCCAGTAAGCTAAAAGTACGTACAACAAACTCTAGAGCTCTACATCATACGCGGCGAACGAGGCACGGTCGCTCTCCGACATGAGGCGCGTTGCACTTGCCAGTGCTGCCCTGGCCTTCTGTCTGCCCGCCCAATGGGTGGCAGGTGCCTCTGCTGCTGTGGCATGCCTCACGGCTGCGACTGGCCGGCGCCTCGGCGCGTCAGCTCGGCTCGGCGTAGCGATAGTGGCCAGCGCAACTCGCCTGGACTCAACGCTCAGCCAGGAGCTCCCGCACGCGACGAGTCATGGCGCATGCAACGCGTCTGAATGCTCGCCTCGCCTCGCGCAAATGCGACCGTCCTCGCAGCCGACAGTCCACCGCCTGCTAAAGAAGCACAGCGACGAATGCGGCACCGGCGACGCCTGGCAGGCTGGTCATGACGCAGTCATAGGGTGTTGTGTGCCGTCAGAGTGACTCTCTGTGTGTCAGGGATAGTCAGGGCTGTCCATCAGAGCTCCAGTAAGCTCGGAGACACCCCATTAGCGCGGCTCGATCTCTTTGAGTCACTGCCTTCCCGGCGGTTTGGCTGTAGAGCCTCTACAACAAACTTGAGCACTTGAGCACTGGATAGGGTCGGTTCCGCATGGTACGGGACCCCTCGATCGTCTCGCCCTCCCTCACTGGTGTGTTCATTGGGGGGGGTCATAACAAACACGGTGCAGGATCGAGGTGCACGCTGCCGAAGCAGTGTCGTCCCCCCTCTCCCCGACGGCGATGGCGGTGTGACCGATCGAGCTACAAGAGGAGCTTGTTCAGCAGGATCCGGGATAGTCAGATGCACTACCTCACTGGGCCTGAGACCATCGTACGACAGCATCCCGTCACCGTCTCGGATTTATGTGGAGTCGAACCACTCCGGGATGGGCAAGCCCATCGGTTAATTGTCAAGATTCCTGTTGTGCAGGAGGGGAGGGGGCTCTCAATCAGCGCGGCGCGCGCCGCGTCGTCGAGGCCGGGTACCGAGGACCACTGCGCCGGCATGGCCGCCGCTTGGGCGTACGTGAGGGCGTCGGGCGTGCTGAACGCGTAGTCGGAGCCCATAACCCACTATAACCCACTACTACTCGAGAAAAAAAGAATTCTTCGACCCCTGGACATGGTGGTGCTACTCGCTACGGCGCTGCAAGAGCCGATGCTGCTCCTCGCTCAGACTGCCGCACGCGCCGCCGGCCGGCACATGATCTCGAGGCTCGGAGCGTGTGTCGAGGCAACCAAACTGGACAGCGCCGACCTCGTCACTGCCGTAGATGCCGAGTGCCAGGAGATCGTCGAGCGGCACATCCGGGAGCGCTACCCGACGCACGCGCTCTTGGGCGAGGAGAGCGTTGCACCCGGCATTGAGGCGGCGATGGACGCGCTGCGAGTGAGCAGCGCCGCCTCCGAGTATCTTTGGATCATCGATCCGGTCGACGGCACGACCAATTTTGTCGCCGGACTGCCCCTCTGCGCGGTGTCGGTCGGTCTCACGCGGCGCGGCGAGCGGCTCGCGGGCGTGGTCTACGATCCGTTCCGCGACGAGCTCTTCAGCGCGTGGAGAGGCGAGGGCGCCACCCTCAACGGTGCGCCGATGCGGGCGAGCGGCTCAGCCTCCCTGAGCGAGGCTGTCCTCTGCGCCTGCGCGCCCCACAACCCGGCGGCGATGCGGCCGGCGCTGCGGTCCATCGAGGCGGTGATGCCCGTCGCCCGCTCGGTCCGCATCCTGGGGTCGGGCGTGCTCAACTTTGCGTGGGTGGCGTGCGGGCGGCTCGATGCCTACTGGGAGCCCGAGCTGGCGCCCTGGGACTCGGCGGCGGGCACGCTGCTCGTCGAGGAGGCGGGCGGGTGCGTCAGCGACATGGACGGCTCGCCGTATCGCCTTCGCACGCGCGCGGTGCTCGGAAGCGCTCCCGGCGTGCACGTTGAGCTGCAGCGGCTGCTTGAGGGCGCGCTCGCGACGAGGAGCGAGGATCTGGAGGGGGCCTAGAGATGTGAGAGCGGGAGGGAGCATGCATTGTAAATTCGCGGGGCGCGGCACCGGCAGTGCCCAAGCGAGTGCGCTGCGGCCTCGTAATAACGAAAACGCAAACACACACGCGGTCGAGGCCGCACAGTCCGGCTGAGTCCTGAGAGGAATGGGTCAGCCGGTCTCCCGCCTGCGACGAGCGGGTCGGCGAGGCCTTCCAGTGGGCGCGTTCCGCCGGCAGAGCTGCTCTAGCGCCTCCTCGCTGACGGTCACCGACCCGTCTGCGTCCACGCAAACGTCAACCCTCGCGAGCGCCTTGCCAGCACAAGGCCCTTGCACACACATGCCGTCATCGAGCCGGAAGAGCGCCGCGTGCCGAGTGCAGATCAGGTGCTCGCTGTTGGGAGCGAGAAAGGTGTCAGGAAACAAGTTGAGCGGACCGCCTGCATGCGGGCAGTGGTTTTCGAAGCAGCGGATGCCAGAATTAACGCCCACCACGAACAGATCAAGCCTGTGCGCCTCGCCATCCACACCCAGGCTCAGCGTCTCGCACTCGAGAGACTCGAGGTGAGCCGGCCGCCGGCTCAGCAGGCGGTGCCTCGGGCGGGTGCACAGGCGCCGGATCATGGAGGAATATCGCATGACATATACGTGTCGAGGCCGACGGTGGCGGCGGTGAGGGCGAAGCCGACGGCGGCGACGAGGGCGGGGCCGACGGTGGCGGCGGCGAGGGCGACGTATTGTGTGGTTCGGCCACAGCCTGGGGTCTGGCTCCCGGGAAACGTCAGTGACCCAAAAAGAAACCGTGCGCGGATGCTGTATGAATGGTTGGGCAACTAAAACTCTTGAACAGCGCTTCATTCGAATGGCGTTCGCCTCGGACGGCCTGCCGCCGCCGGCGCACAACGCTGCCGCTGCCGAGGGCGCGGCGCGCGGCCGCGCGCAGCGGCCGATGATGGCCAGAGACCCGGCGTCAAGCGCCGACTCGACGGCGAGCTCGCGAGCGCGCGCGTCGGCGTCGACGACGCCAAAGGAGGCGACACCATTATGGTGGACGCCACGCACATGGCCGCTGCGGCGGCCGCCGGCACCGACAGCACGACGAAGCGCCTGCTGCACGTCGCGCTCGCGGCGCGCGACGGCACGCACATCCCTGACATCAAAAACAAGACGGCGCTCGTCACCGAGATACGCCAACTTGTCGAGAAGACACCAGGCTGCGAGGCGCAGCCGGCGAGCGCGATCAGCGTGCCCATCATCGGCACGTCGCGGGCCGTCTGCGTCGCCTTCAGCGGCGAGAGCGAGGCACGAGCCTTCCTCGAGCACCACGCCGGCGGTGGCGCCATACAGCTCCCAGCTCCGGATGACATCACCATCCACTTCGTCGCTCTCGACGCCTCCGAGTGGGGCAGGCAGGCGGAGGCGCGCGAGCTCAAGGCGGCGACAGAGTCCGACGGCCTCCTCGCCATCCGCAGCCACGCGCGGCGCCATCAACACGGCCGCCCAGATCGAGCACTTCACTCCTCTGCTCGAGAAGCACTTCGGCAACGTCGTCTCCGTCCAAGAGGGATATCACTCCTTCCTCGGCATCAAGTCGGACGAGAAGGACGGCTCCCTCCTGTTCAAGGTCAAGAACGAGAACCTCGTCAGCGACCTCCCGCTCCTGCGCAACGTTTTCGCGAGCGGCGATGTCGGCGGACCCCTGCGCCTCGACGTGGGGTGCGTCAAGATCCTCGGCAACAAGCTCTGCCCCTCCTGCCGCGCGTTCGGGTCGACCAACGCCGACATCGTCCACGGCACGCTGTGCGAGGCGCAGGCTCTCAAGGCTCGGCGCGCTGCAGCGGCCGGCGTCGCCAAGAAGAGGGGCTTCCAGACTCTCCTCGCCGACAACAAGGTCGAGGTCGCGCGCGCGGCGGGCAAGGTCAAGGCGATCGCGGCGCGCGACGGGCTGGGCTTCTGCACGACCTTCAACCAGACCGGCCTCCCCTGCAAGATCAGCGCCCGCTGCCGCCACGCGCCGTGCGTCAACTACGAGGAGCTCCTCGGCACCGCTTTCAAGGGCACCGTCTACGAGCGGATGCCGAGCGCAGTTAGGCTCGCCTCAACCACCGCTCTGAGTCTGTTGTGGCCTTAAGTCTGTGCAGGCAGGTTGTGAGGGACACGATCCCTGCGTCAACATGATTAACTGACGGGTATGCATTGCCCATCCAGGGCTATCATCTGGACCTATCAACAGGCGCATCGCTCAAACGCGCGCCTGCCGGGGCGGGGCGGTCAGGCCCTCCAAATTCCGGGCCGGAGCGTAGCGGAGTAATCTGCCCGTATTTCTTATCTCCCCGTATCTCCCGGTATCTCCGGCATCTCCCAGTATACCGCCATGTCCCGCCATATCCTCCCAAATCCCGCCGCGGAAAAAAATTATACACCGGCAAAAAAATTAACGCGCCCAGGATGGGCAAGGGGCAGCTCGCCACCATCGGAGGACGCCATCGCGTGAGCTGAATTCCATCGCGCGAGCTGAATTTGGCGCATAATGATCGCCTTAACCGCCATCGCGGCGGCCGCCTCCTTTGGCCGCCCTCGACTGCTACCGCATGCGGCTCGGGCGTGCGTGGCGAGGCACCGCGCTGCGGCGATGGAGGAGGCGGCGGCAGACTGGAGCTTCTTGGACGCAGCATACCTGATCACGTGCCCTGACGACGACGGGAGCAACCCGAGGCTAGACCGCGTACTGCCGCTGCTGCGCCAGGTCGGGCTGGGAGACCTGGTCGAGGTTCGCAGCTTTGAGCGCGACGACGCTGACCGAATCCGCGGCTGCTACTCGAGCCACATCTCGGTGCTGCAGGAGGCGCAGCGGCGGGTGGAGGGGAAGCGGGAGTGCAATATCCTCGTGCTCGAGGACAACATCGACGTCTCGCCGCGCCTCTCGAGCGACACGCTCGCCGCAGTCCGCGAGTACGTCACGGACCCCGCTGCCGGTGAGCCGCGGTCTCGCTGCGTCTCACTGCGCTGCATCCCTCCCCGCCGCTCACCGCCGCCCCCCCCCCCGCCGCCAAGGCCCTCGCGACATGGTGCACCTGGCCTACATCATGTACGTGCCGGGGCTGCGGGTGCAGCGAGCCGCCACCGCCAAGGCGACGGTGAGGAGCCTCGTGCAGCCCTTCTCGGAGCCTCCCTGCAGGTGGAGCGAACGAGCGGCGCGAGGGAGCGGATCGTGCGGCTGCTGTGCACGCCCGACTCCGTGCTCGGTACCACCGCCTACCTCGTGACTCGCTCCGGCCTCGACGCGCTGCTGGCGGAGCACGCGCGGCACGGTGAGGGCACGGTGACGGAGGAGGGAGGGGGAGCTAGAGACGGAGGGCAGCTACAGGGAAAGTACAGGGAGGAGGAGGGAATGAGAGGAGGAGGACGGGCGGGAGAGAGAAGGGGCCCCTCACACTACGCCTCTGTGCCAGCCCTCCCTTAAAGCCCTTTTTCCAAGCGGGGGGGGCAATATTTTCCTTTACGGCGGGCTATTCGCGGGGGGGCCCCTTCCCCAAGGGGAGGGCGCCCCCCCCCCCGCGGCAACGGTTTCGGGGGGGGGAAGCTTTTTTTATTCCCCCCCCCCCCCCCCCCCCGCCCGCCCGCCCGCCCGCCCGCCCGCCCGCCCGCCCGCCCGTCTGCAGGCGCGCCTCTTCCCAGAGAGCCGCTATGCCGCCTCGCCGATGCCCTTCCACCGCGCAGCGGGCGAGATCTAGCCGGAGATCTAGCCGAGATCTAGCCGAGATCTAGCCGAGATCTAGCCGAGATCTAGCCAATGCCCTTCCACCGCGCAGCGGACGCCGAGTCGGCTCGTCTGCGCCGGTGCGAGAGACGCGCTAGCTCGCCAGGTCGGGCCGTGAAGCATAGGCGCTTGGCTCGCTCGCCGCCGCCCTCTCTCGGGAAGGTGCTCGGAAGGTTCGCCGCAAGCCGCTGTAGGCATCAAGTCGCTGGTCAACGCCCAGCTCGACAACTTGCGGGCGATCCTCTTCCTGCCGACCTTCTACACGGCGTGGGAGCGGTTGCTCGTCGGGTCGGGGCTCAGCACGAGTGTGCTCTTCCCCGCCCTCGTCGGCTCCTTCGCCGTCACCGCCGTCGCCTCCACCGGCAGCCTCGTCTCGGTGCGTGCGAGCAGCGGGGCCTTGCAGGGGGGGGGAGGGAGGAGGAGGGGGAGGAGGGGGAGGGGGCGCCCGACCCTCTAACGTTGCACACTGCCCCGCCCGCCCCCCTCCCGCAGGCGCTGCTCGCTGAGGCGCGCGGCGAGGACGTCAATTTGCTGCTGCCTGCCGCCAGCGCTCTCATCGCCATCCCTTCGCTGATCGTCATCTTTTACGGTGCAAGAGCCCCCACCCCACCCGAACCGCGCACACCCGCACACCTCCGAGTCGAGACGCCATGCACACACACCTCCACTCCCCCATCGAAAAGACAACACGCGGACGCGCTCGCGCGCGCGACCTGGACGCCCCCACGCCCGCTCTCGCGGCAGGACTCGCGCTCGCGCCAAAGCCGCAGACCGCCGCCGCGCCGCGCGAGTCGCTCTCGGAGGGGAGACCATGAGGAGGCAGCGGGCGGCGGCTGTGAGTCTCTGCTCGTCTCTCGAAACTCCGCCTGCGGAGGCTGCCAGACACCGTCTTGAGTGTCTCTGCGCCGTCGATTTCGACAGTACACACTCCTGACCGGCCCTCGCGGGTTGCCGAGGCGCGAGAGGGAGGGCCATACCCCGGAATCGGAGCGCCTCCGCGTCTGTCGTCTTTCGCGTTACGCGTACTCTAGTACACCCGCGGCTATCTACTCCTCTCTCGACAGCGAGAAATTCGAGACCCTCACACACACCACCACGGTCGTCGCTCGTGGAGGATCATGTTCTCGCTGTGTGTTGCGTGTTTGTTGCCGCGTGCATGGATGAGGATGTTCCTCTTTCGGGGAGGCTGCTTGACCGCCTTACCTTGTGCACCCGTGCAGACTCCTCTCGTCGTCGGCACTCGTCCTCGTACGCTTTCGCCACCCGCCGCGCTGTCTCCGATGCCATCTTGATGGCCTTTGCCGCCCCTTTGAGCGGAGTCACCAGCCGGCCGTCTGCGCCACGAGCGCCGCCCTCCTGCAGCCAGGCGAGGCGGTCGGCGAGCCATTGCTCGCGTTCGGCGAGGACATCGGGTGGCTCGTCCACGAGGGACAGCCGGCGCTCGACGTCGGTCATGCCTGCCAGCCAGCCAAGCCGTATCGTCCGGAAATCGTCCTATCACGCGCTGCCGCAGTAAGTTGCGAGCCCCCTCCCCCCTCCCCGGGGGGCTTCATCACACCACGCACGCACTGGCCTGCAGATGGAAGCAAAATAAAGAAAAAGCTCCGAATTCTCCCGCGCACGGATATCGAGTCGGATATCCCGCTTTTCGGAGCGCGGCCATACCAACGTGCATTGTCCTCGTTCAGCCGTCACGCTCGCTCTGCAGTCAGCCGGCTCACCTCTGTGAGCACCCCTGGTGCATGCAGACGCCGGAGCACCTCGAGGACGGGGACGTCGTGATCACCGAGGTCATCACCGCTGCCGAGCGGCAGCGGCTCGCGGCGCAGAACGCCATCGTTGTGGAGGATGGCGCCGAGTCGCCTCACACACAGCCAACAAACGCCCCCCCAGCCAAGAGGCGGCGGATCGGCGTACCCGAGAGTCCAGGTGCGCATGAAGAAGATGACTACGACGACCCAGACGTTGCCTCCGAGAGCGAGCAGCGGTTCCAGGCGGAGGCCGCCTTCGAGCTCTCTGTCTTCCCCGACGCTGCCGGATTTCCCGCCGGCTGTACTGTGGTGGTGCCAACGGCGGCGGGCGGCGCCGTCACCCTCGAGGAGGAGCTCCCGCTGACAGCAGAGGAGATTGACGAGGGCAAGGCGGAGACCCTCCCAGCGCAAGGCAGACTCGTTGACCGTGACACGTTTGCCTCTCGGTACGTGCCGCGGCTGCCACGCCTCCGCCTTGCTGCCGGCGCCCTCGCCCGCATGCCCGCGAGCCTCATCCTGCGGGTGGAGATGCGGCCGGTCATCGAGAGCAGCGGCCGCCGCTCCGACGCCGTCCTTCTCCGTGTCGAGGCGACCCTCTCTCGCTCAATCCTAGCATCCGGCGATATGCGCGTCGGACGCCAAGGCGCGGAGGGTGTCGTCGCCGCTTGCCTCGAGGCGCGCAAGCACGCGGGGCTGCCGACGGCTGCCGCGTTGGCCAAGGCGTCGCGAGGCATCCACCTGCCTCCTCGAGCAGAGAGGAATGGCCGCGCCTCCCTCCGTTCGCTGCGAGGCATGCTCGACGCGCTGGAGACAGAGGGGACCGCCGCGCCTGTCGCTTCGCCCCCCATCGGACTTCCTGACGGCCTCGCCCTCTCCGAGTACCAGAGCGAGTCTCTCTCCATCATGCTCGCGCGCGAGCGCTCCGCATACGGCCTCGAGGACCTGCTGCAGACGCAGCTGGGCAGCGGCGTGGTCGTGACGCAGCTGCCGGGAGGTGGCGTCACCTTCTCCGACTCGCCGCCGCTGCGCCACCGCGGTGGCATCCTCGCTGAAGAGATGGGGATGGGCAAGACGGTTGAGACGCTCGCCCTAATCCTCTCCAACCCGGCTCCAGCGGCGTGGGGCGCCGGCGGCGCTCGCCGGCGGCCCGAGACGCTCGTGATCGTGCCAAAGGTGCTGGTGGGGCAGTGGAAGTTGGAGGTGGCGCTCAAGGCGCCGGGGCTGGGCTGCATCGAGTGGGCCGCCTTCAGGGCCTCTGGCGGCGGCAGGCCCACGGCGAGCGAGTCGGGTGGGCGGCGCGAGATTGCGCGCGTCGTGCTCGCCGCATACTCGGAGGCGGGCGAGGTGGCCGGGCTGCAGCACGAGTGGTGGCGTGTGGTGTGCGATGAGCCTCACCAAGTGCTCACCGCACGGCCTCGCGCGGGGCGCATCGATGCAGCGGCAGAGGTGGGGTCGTGCGCGCGCATCCAGGCTGGCCGGCGCTGGTGCCTGACGGGCACGCCATTCACAAACTCGTTCTTCGATGTCTTTGGACAGCTCGTCTTTCTCGGCCTGATCGGCCACGACGACACTGGCCGTGCGGGGACGGTGGGCGTGCTGCCCGCGCTCCACTTCCGCAACGAGCTCGACGGCGGTGGGAGGTACCAGGCGATGGTCAACGACTCGGCCGAGGCGATCGTGTCGCTGCTCAAGCCGCTCCTCGTGCGTCACACGCAGGGGCAGAGGCGCAATGGCACCGCGCTGCTCTCGCTCAAGCCTCTCTCGCATGCCCTCGTCCTCGTCGCTCCGACCGAGGCCGAGCGCGAGCTCTATGCCGCCGCGCGCGACGAGGGGGCGGCCGTCGATGCGAGGCTGCATGCGCACGCGCACTCTCTGCGGCCGATGCTCGAGGTGTGCGCGGGCCTGCACGGCGCGACGGGGGCAAAGGCGGCAAAGGCCCGCGAGGCCGGCCTCGCGCTTTCTTCCGCCTCAAACCTCGCCAAGGTGGCGCGGCGGGTCGTGCCACTCCTTCCCGGTCGTGACGACTTCACCGCCAGCGCAAAGATTGTGCCGGAAGAGCTGCTCTCCGAGTGGCAGAGCTCCTTCAACGTCGAGGGGCTCTCGGCGGAGCTCTCCTGTGCCGTCTGCTTTGGCAGGATCAGCCGCCCCGCCGCTCCAAGCAGCTGCGGTCACCTCATGTGCCTCGGCTGTGCCGAGGAGCTGGTGGCGGCGGGCGACCTCACGCCGCGCATGGGGCAGGGCGTCAGGATCTCCGGCCACAGCGCCTTTCCTCCCGGCTGCACCTCCCGCGACATCCACGCTGCGAGGGCCGCAAAGGCGCGCGCGAAGGAGACGCTCATAGACACGGTGCACGCGGCGCTGCAAGGGCATGTGCCTCGCGCCGACATCCGCGTCGAGGTGCACGCGTTTATGCAGGGCGAGGCCCGCGCGGAGGGCGAGGCTGCGGCCACCGGGACCGGCGCCCTTGGCCAATGCTGGGCCTATCTGCATCTCGCTTCGTTTGAGCTCGAGACGAGCGCAGCAAAGGAGCTCGACGACAAGCACGTGTTTGCAGAGCAGGGCGCGCGCGCCAAAGTGACAGCTGGCCGCTACTACCAGCAGCACCGCACCTGCCCCTGCCCTGTGCGGGGCTGCGGCCGCCGCTTCGCCGTCGACGAGCTTCTCGACGTGCGAGCCGACGTCGTGGAGCACGCGCCGGGGCAGCGCTGGCGCCCAATCGTGCGCGAGTTCGTCGCCGCCGCTGCAGTGCGAGAGCGCAAGGCGCGCCGCGTGGCCTCAAAGGCTGCTGCGGCACGGGTCGCGCTCGAGCGATCCTCCGCAGCGCTAGCGCAGGCAGCTGCAGTTGGGGAAGCGCCAGTGGCTGAGGTTGAGCTGACAGCACCAGCGGCAGTGGCAGCGGCGGCGCCTGCTGCCACCGCAGCTGATGTCGCCGCGCCGCCCGCGCCCCTGACGCCGCCACCACAAGCGCTGGTCTTCCCTCGCCCGGCTTGGTCGTTTGCGGAGTTGCGCCGTCGGGCAGAGGCAAGCATGATGGCGGCAGCAGAGGCGGCGGCGGCAGAGGCAGCGGCGGCGGCAGAGGCAGCGGCGGCAGAGGCGGCGGCAGCAGAGGCGGCGGCAGCAGAGGCGGCGGCAGCAGAGGCGGCGGCGGCAGAGGCAGCGGCGGCAGAGGCGGCGGCGGCAGAGGCGGCGGCGGCTGGGTTGGAGCGGGCTGAGACGGAGTCACCGGAGGCACCGGCTGCGGCGCTTGCGGGGGGTGCTGCCGGAGGCAGCCTTACCACCGCCGTCGCCGATGAAAGCGCTGAGACCCCGGGGGAGTCGTCGAGCGGCGCCGCTAGCAAGCTGGGGGCGGTGGCGGCTGTCGTTGCTGATGTGGCGGCGCGCAACGAGAAGTGCGTCTCGTTTATGTGTACACAACGTCCTCGGCGTGACGTGATTGAGCCAGGGCTTGCCTCCATTGCTGTAGGTGCATCGTATTTGTCGACCACAACCTCCTCGTTGATGACGTGCTGGCCACCATCCGCGCCACTCCGCGCGCGCCGCGCGCCGCCGACATGCTGAAGGCGATGGATCTCAACGCGAACACCAAGCGCTCGAAGCGGGAGGCGGCGGTGCGGGCGCTCGAGAAGCCGGCGGCCGGCGGGGGCATCGACTGCCTCGTCCTCACGCTGCGCGCCGGCGCGGTCGGACTAAATCTCTCTTGCGCCAACCACGTGGTGTTTGCTGCGCCTTGCCTCGAGACGTCGGTGCGCAAGCAGGCAATCGGGCGGTGCCATCGCATGGGCCAGACGCGGCCCGTGACGGTGACCACGCTCGCCATGGCCGGTACGCTGGAGGAGGCCGCGGTCTCGCTCCTGCACGACGACCACCCCGCGAGGACGATCAACCGCGACCTCGTCACCGACCAAGACACGCTCCGGCTGGCTGCTCTCGTCGACGCGGTGTGGGGACGGCGCGGCGAGGCGCGGGCGTGATGGACACGCCGGTGCACGACCACCACCCTACAAGAGGCTGCCCGTGAGAGCAGATGACAGCTGACAGCCCGCGTGCAGCCGACAGCCCATTCTATGTAGAGGGAGGCGAGTCAGAGACTTCGGAGGACCTGCCACCTTGTCTTTTGAGTCTGTGGGTTGGTTAGGGCGACTTCGGCATAAACCATAACAAGGGGAACAAAAGAGCGAAACTCTCGAGGAGCGAAAAGGGGAGCAGGCAGGGGAGCTGGAGAAGCCGTGTGAACCTAGGCCTGCGGGTAGTCTCCCCCCATCCCCAGGGCCTCCAGGGCTCGCACCTCAACCTCTTAGACCAAAGAAAGAAAGAAACAAAACAGACAACAAAGGGAGGAATGGGACGGGTCAGCGGACGCCGCCACCACACAGGGATTTTAAGGAGAGGAGTCCGTGGTGCTAGCCGTCGCCCACCCTTGGGCGTCTGCCTCTTCCTATGAATCTCTCTTTGCAGTCTCATAGATGAGACCAGCGCGCAACGCAATTATCTTCTCATAACCGGTGTGACGCATGGGGTCACTCCCGCGAAACCCGTGAACTACACGCCTGCGTGGATCGCGTCACACCAATTCCTCGCTACCCGCAGCAACGCAACGCGGCCAAAGGATATCCACCTGGAGAACCCCGACGGAGGTGTGAACATGGGGCCCGGGGTTGTGCGTTTATGTGAATGAATTTCTTCTCAAAACAAGGCTGTGAACAAGGAGGCCCTTTTTCGGCGTCAAAAAGCGGCGCATTTTGCCAGTGATTCGATCAGGGAGCAAGCGCCTCGATGTTGGTCCTGTCCCTCTTCTCCGCGGCTCAGGCCCCCTCCTCCTCCATGGGTCTCGAGCCGGGCAGCCACGGCTCGTACGGCAAGTCTCTCGGCATGAACCTCATGTCCAACCCGGGCAACGGCGGCGCCGCCTCGGCCTTCAACCAGGACGAGGGCGACCCGGCACCTTACTTCGACACCTCCGCCTACATCACGTCATCGGAGCCCCGCATGGGGACGCAGGCGCCTCGCCCGCGCCCGCGCCGCGCGCTCCCGTCGCACACTCTCTAACCCTCGCTCCGCCTTGGCACCTCAGGAGGACTGGCTCAAGGCGGCGGCGCTCACGGGCCTGAACAACGCAAACCTGGCCAAGAAGCACTACGACAAGTTTTCCGCCGGCGAAGGGGACGCGGAGGAGGTGTCGACCGAGTTCGTCAACGAGGGTGCGCTGAGTCTCCTCCCCCTCCCGCCCTGAGGCCGCTGTCGAGACCCTCACACCGCCCCGCCGTGCCTGCCGCACACGCACACCACAGGGCTCGACACGGGCTTCCGCACGGGCGGCACCCTCACCGGCGACGTGGCCAAGAACTTTCAGCAAATCACGGGCACCATCCAGCAGAGCGCCCAGGCGGTGGAGGGCACGGCTGGTGGCGGCGGCGGCGGCGAGATGCCGGACGGCGAGATGCCGATGGAGAAGCAGGCTGCGGCGCCGGCACCCACCTGGCAGGACTTCATGAACACGGGCATCCAGACCGGCATGGGCTTCGCCATGGCCGGTGCCCCGCTTGAGAGACAGTCTGACTCGGAAGCCTGCACAGGGGGGGTCGGAGATGCTCCCAGGGGGCAAAGAACACACGGGTACCCCCCCCCCCCCCACACCCCCCCCCCCGGCCTCCTCCCCCCCCTCGACCCACAGGTTCTCAGACCGCGTCCGACTACGGCAGTGGCAAGGGCGACAACAAAGCGACCCGTGAGACCCCCCCCCCCACCCACCACCACCACCCCACCCCCCACTTTGCCCCCCCCGGTCCCCGAGCCCCTGTGGAGCCACTCTGTTCTGAGAGACTCCCGTCATGCGACAACCCCCCTTGGATGCCCCAAACCCTTCCCGGTCTGCAGAGGACACGTACATGCAGCTGAGCCAGGGCGCGGGCAACAAGTTCATGACCATGGGAAGCGCCGCCTCCTCCCAGGGCCAGAAGCTCCGCCAGGCGCGGAGCTCGCGCGCGCCGCACGATTGGCCCCTGGCTCCCTCCTCCTCCCCGCCCTCTCCCAGACCCGCACCGCATCACACACCTCCACCTCACTCAAGCACCCCACCGCCCCCTACCCACAGGCGGCGGCCGGCGCCAAGCGCCCCTCCACCGTCCCGCCCGCGGCCGTGATGGGCCTCGCCGCCCTCGGCCTCGCCGCAGCGGCTCTCGCGATTGGCCGCCGCAACAAGGCGAACTAGCGCACCGTCTTAGCGCTCGCGACTGCTCCGCTGAGACACCCTTCCCTCGCCGGTGCACCCGCAGGCCGCCGAGGTGTCGACGGCGGCGGCGCCCAGCCCGATGCCGATGGTCTAAGGAAACCAAGTCTTGGCGAGATGCGTGGCGTGCGGCGGTTTCGACGTCCCGGGTACCCCTCCCCCCAAACTCGCCTACCTGCTACGCCCCTGCGCTCGTGCGCTGGCGATCACGGCGCTCGCGTCGGCCTTTGAGCTGGGGTATCGCTGGTGCTTGCGCGCGGAGGGTATTACTGAGAGAGAGAGAAAGATGAAAGTGGATCGTCGTGTGTCGTGTACGCCCCCCCCCCCCCCCCCCCGGCTGACTGAGCCGTGTGTGTAGCGCGTGGACAGCGCGGGCGTTGAGTCTCACGTCTCACGTGTAGACCACGCGTTGTATAGCGCCGAGAAGTGAAGAGTGTGCGCAGTAGCTCGTGTGCGTGTTGTGCGTGCAGAACGCTGTGCGGCGTGTTGTGCGTTTATTTTCTAGGTGCGGTGAGTTGGCGGCCCGCCCCGCCCCCGCGGCCGCGCGCGCCCCGGCCCCCGGCGCACCCCCGGGCCCCGCGCGCGGTGAGCGGTCCGACACCGGTGGGGGTTTCCCCGCGAATTTTTGCGAGAGTCTCCAGAGGAACTATCAGATAGAGTCCCCGGCAGAGTGCCCGCGCGCCGCGGTGCGCGGAGCCCGGAGCGGCCGTGGATACGGATAGCACATCCCACAGAGACCGCGGACCCCCATCTCCCCGCCCGCAAACACTATGTGCGCCCCGCCCCTCTCAAACCGTGTCCGCACGACGGCGCTTCTTCCCCTTTCGCGCCGGCGGTGCCGCCGCATTCGCCAGCGTGGCGCCCCCCCCGGCCGCTCTCCCCTCGAGGGGCCGCGCGTGGGGGAGGCCCCCCTCCGGGTGGGCCACCGGGCGGGCCGCTGCCACGTGCAGGACATAGCGCTGCTCGGCGGACGAGTGGAGCGAGAGGCCCGTCCGCCACATCCGGTCAAAGTAAGAGGAAGCGCCCTCCGCCTCGTGGCGGCACCAGCGGCCGGGCGCGGCGGCGTAGACGTGGATCGCGCCCGCCGCGCCGGCGGCCGACGTGACGAGCGTCGCGTCGCGCGGAGGGTGGCTGTCTGGCGGCGGGCCAAACCCGCCGTGCGAGGAGAGGAGGCCGAGCAGGAGCTCGGCGTACCAAGCGTTGTCCGTCACCACGGTCAGCGTGCCCCCCGGACGCAGCGCCGCCGCCGCAGCGGCGAGAGTGGGCGCGTCGAGCATGTGGGCCGCCTCCGGGGCAGCCTCCGCCCCCGCGTCTGCCGCGTCCGCCGCCCCCGGTGCGGCGGCTTGCTGGGGCGGCTCGGGATGGTTCACGTAGATGGCGTCGAGCGAGCCGCGCGGGAGCCACCTCCCGAGCGCGTCGGCGGCGGAGCCGATCAGCACGGCGGCGTTCGGCGTCCCGCTGAGGGCGACGCGGGCGGCGGCGGCGTATGCGCGCCTAGCCGTCGGCACCGAGCGGAGGTCAGGTGCGTGTCCCGGCCGAGGGGGGCAGGGGGGGGAGGGAGGACTGAGGGGGGCAGGGGGGGGAGGGAGGACTGCTGCAGACGCCTCGCCATCAGCTCGAGGCCGAGCCAGCGCACACCGGGCACCCCGCTCGCCTGCGCCTCCAGCCACTCCCCCAGCCCGCAGCCGAGCTCGAACCGCAGCCCGCCGCCGCCTTCACCGCCGCCGCCTTCACCGCCGCCGCCGCCGCCAAAGAGTGCCTCCACGTCGAGGCCGCTCTCCGCCCCGACTCCGCCAGCCGGCGGGCAAGCGAGCGCCGTGCCGCCAACCGGGAAGCCGGCGGGCTGGCGGAAAGTGCGCCGCATGTGCCTCCGCACCGCGCGCCGCTCCGCGTCCCCCTCCCCCTCCCCCGCTCGCTCGAGCTTACCGCACCAGCGCGCGAGTCCGAATCCGCGCAGCAACCGCGCCTCTGCGCTCTTCGCCGCTGCGGCCGCCGGCACATCCCCACGCGGCAGCGGGACGAGCCGGCGCAGCAGGAGCCGCATCGCCTCCGCCCCCTCTCCGCCACTCCTCACGCCCGCCGCCGCGAAGGCCTCGAGCGCCTCGAGCTCACTAAGCGCCTACAGGGCGTGCACGGGCCGACCGGTCCGCCTGCTGCAGGGAGGCGCGCGCGACGCGCCGAGCGCCTCGTCGCGCTGGTGTCGGCGGAAGGTGGCGTGCCGGTCCAAGCCGTCGTCCTCGCCGCCGCCGCCGCCGCCGCCCTGCCGCTGCTTTGGGCTCCTCCCCCCCGGCCGCTCCCGCCCCGCCGCCGCCTCGCCGCCCCGCTCCTCCTCTGCGCACAGCGCGAGCATCTGGCGCGCCGCCGCCGCCTCCCTGCGGCACCGGCGCCACGCGCCGAGCAGCGCCGCGGAGCGACAGAGCGCCAGCCGCACGCGCGCCGCCGCCCGCGCACCGGCGCACCCCTCCTGCCCGCCGCCCGCCTCTGCCGCCGCATCGGCCAGGCGCGCCGCCTCATCGAGGTGGAGAGCCTGGGCGCAGAGCGTGCCGACGTACTCGTGGCTGGACGCGTCTGGCGAGACGGCGCGCCACACCCCGTCCCTGCCCAAGCGGCCGAGGAGCGCGCGCGCCTCGGCCGCCCCTCCCCGCACCAGGCAGCCGCGGAAGTACGTGTTTGCCGTCCGCACGCTCGGCATGAAGTCGCCGCCAGCGACGGCGGAGCCACCTCCGCCACTCGCGCGGCCCACCGCGCCGCCGTCCGTCCGACCCGCGCCAGCCGGGGCCTCCTCCGCCGCGGCGGCCGCAAAGTCGGCCTCCATCTCGCCGAGCAACGCACTCGCCGCCTCGAGGTTTCCCTCGCCGCACGGCGCCTTGAGCGCAGCCGTGTACGAAAAGACGCACGGGCGGTGGCCGCACGCTCGCATCTCGCCCAGCGCCTTGAGCGCGCTCGCACCGTCGCCGCAGTTTGCGTACGCGTTGATCAGGATCGCGTGCGACCACGCGTCCACCGTGCCGGCGGCGGCACCCGCGGCGAATGTGGAGCGGCAGGTGCTCAGCTGCTTCCGCTTGGCGAGCTGGCTCAGCAGGCGGTTCAGCTGGCGCGCAGCCTTGGCGTTGGCGGCCGGTGGCGGCGGCGGTGCCGTGCCGGGAGCTGGTGCGCTCGCCTTACAGTCACGGGAGGCACACACCGTGCTGTCGCCGCCGCCGCTGCCGCCACCGCTGCGGTCTACGTCGGCGGCGGCGGCAGACGCGCCACCGCGCCGACGCGTGTGGTGGCGGTCGAGGTCTTGGCGCAGCGCCAGGTAGCGAGCGAGCATCACAGTTGTACGACGGCGCCCCCTGGGTTCGAGCCAAAAAAGACAAAAGACGACCCCTACCCCGCGACGCGGCACAAACGGGGCACAAACGCCAGGCTAGAAAGACTGTTAGCACCTTGGTTACGCAGGGGAGTCTAGGCGACGGTGGGGTCCTCCGACGCCACGGCGAGCCTGAGCTCGGTCGCAATCTCATCCGCCGCCGCGAGCTGCAGCGCGACTGACATGCGCTGGGCCTGCAGCGACAGCCACGACCGCGTCGACCAGCTCGCCTCGTCCTCCGCTGCTTGGCTTCTTTTGCACTTGTCCCCACGCACAGTTATTGTCATGGAGGCACTTTTGCTATGCGCGCTGCCCAGCATCACGTCCGCGTGGACGTTTCGCGAGTTCATGCATGGCGACTGGGACCTCGAAGGCGCGCGTGGCGGCGTGCCGCTCCTCGCGCGGTACAGCCTCGACCTGGCCGACGGTGGCGGCCTCGCCGGAAAGTACACTGAGGCCTCCCGAGATGATCCGTCGACGACGCTGCGCGAGATGGTTGTTCGCGTCGACTTTGACGCCGGCGCCGGCCATCAAGGCTCCTTCCGCATGGGGAAGAGCGGCGCCGACCCGGCCGAAACAGAGCCAGTCTTCGACTTTGACTTTGAGGAGCGGAACGGCGGGGCGGCGTGGCTGTCCGAGTCGACCTGGCTGGGCAAGTCGGGCGGCACAATACAGTTCTCCGTTGTCGGAAATGACGCCTTCGTTCTGACGCACGCCACGGTCGACGCTGAGGGTCGCCCGAAGCTCGTGCATTGGGCGGCGAAGCGCTCGGAGCGGGCGGCGGCAACGGGCAACGCGTCCAAACCCAAGCGGAGCTTGCTGCAGCGGTGGGGCTGGTACCTGGGCGCCGCTATCTTGGTGTGCACCCCACCGCACAAGAGCCTAGCGTGCGCCGTGCCGAAACTTGGCCGAAACACCGCCAGCGGCCGCACCTGAGATCACCTGCACCGATCGCAGCACCGCCAGCCCGCCAACCCGCCCCTCGTGCTCGGCCAGGTGTGCGCCTATCGCGTCTCCAAGGATGCGCCCAAGGCCAAGCCGGCGTGAGGAGTGACGAGACCACGACGGCGTCCACGCGGCATCGAGCCGCCATTTTGATCGTAGCCCGCATAGAGGGCAACAAACAATCTCTCTCTCTCTAGGGCGGACTGCCGCGCAGGAGCGAGGCTGCTCCGGGCCCGGGCGGTCCACGCGTCACGCCTTGGGTAAAAAAAAGAAAGGAACCCTGCATTGGGGAGCAGGGTGGGAGGGATAGGAGGACGACACGCCGCGCCACCACAAAGGTTGAAAAGGAATAAATAAAAGAGCAGACCTCTCCCGGAAAAAAGAAAGAAACAAAACGGACAACCCAAGGGAAGGATGGGGAGGACGGCACGCCGCCAGCACACAGGGATTTTAAGGAGAGGGGTGTGATGCGCTAGCCGTCGCCCGCCCTTGGGCGTCCGCCTCTTCCTATCTCCCTTCGCAGTCTCTCGCCGATTCTCGCTGCAACCTTCATGCCACCTCGCGGTCGTCCCACTCTCGTCGTTCTCTCCCTTGTCGCTTCTTCCTCTGTCGCGTCGCTCTCCTCTGCCTCGTCCTGCTCGCGGCTTCTTCGGAGAGCCTCAGCATGGTTTTTTTGCTGTCACAAGCCACAAGCGGCGCCGCGGCTACCCTCTCACACGTGACGGGCGGAATCGGGAGACAGCGGCACACCTCCGGCCACTGAGATGGCGACCAGCGCCCTCGGCCTGCTCGCGAGCTCGTACGAGGAGGACGACGACAACGATGAGCCAGCCGCGGCGGCAGCGAGCACGTTGCTGGTCGTCAACCCCACGCCGGCGGTGGTGGGCGACTACGGCGGATCGTCGGCGTCGCATGCGCTCGCGCTCGCGCCCGTCATCACCGAGGACCGGAAGCACGGCCAGCAGATCATGAAGGCCAACCCGACGTACGAGGAGATGTGGGCGCCCGAGCAGGGGCCGTCGCTCGACGTGACTGCGCAGCGGGCGGCTGGGATCAAGTCGAAGCACCGGTTCGTCGGGCACGTCGCCAAGATGACACCCGCCACCGACTTCGCCTTCGACGAGCAGTACCACACCTTTAACGCCTACGGCTTCGCCGCCGACCCGTCGACGCACCTCGGGCCGTCGGGCCAGGACGCGGCCGCGGGCCCGCAGCAGGCGCCGGCGGCGGGCGTGGTGGGCGACGTGGAGAAGTGGGCCGAGGCGCGCGGCGGGTCCGTCTACTCGCTCAAGCAGCCGCTCGAGTCCAAGCTCGAGGACCAGCGCAAGCGGCTGAGACTTGACGACAACTACCAGGCGCGCCCGCCGCCGCTCGCCCGCCGCTCGCCCGCCCCTCGCCCGCGCGCCGCCGCCCCTCGCCCGCCGCCGCCGCCCGCCCCTAACCACCGGACGCGCGGCTGCTGTGCAGGCGGTGCCGACGGAGGCGCCGGAGCTGACCGCCGAGCAAAAGGTGGCGGCGACACCTCCGAGACCCCCTCCGCCTCCCGCCCCCCCCCCCACCGCCTCCTCCGCCACACGGCACCGCGGCGAGCCACCCGCACCCCGAGTCACCCGCACGTCGGCTGGCCCTCGCCGCCGCACGCCCGTGACGCGCGCACGCCGCCCCCTCGAGGCGGCGATCGACGCGCGGCTCAAGCAGGAGAAGCGGAAGTACGAGGGGCGCGAGGACGCCGCCGAGCAGTCCGCGATGGAGGCGTGGCCTCGCGGCTGCGGCAGGAGGTGCGCGGTGCGGTGCGCCTGCTCACGCGTCGTCTGTGCGGACAGGAGCGGGCGGTCTTCCACGGCTCCTCGATGGTGGACTACCAGGTCCGCCTCGCAGACACTTTGCAGACACTCCGCAGACACCTCGCAGACACTTTGCAGACACCTCACAAACACCTCGCAGACACCTCGTCCATCTCGCGGCGCTGAGGCTCTGAGGCACCGCCCTCCCTGACCACCACGCCGCGCCGCAGGGCCGCTCCTGGACGACGCCGCCGACGGACGTGCGCGAGGAGGAGCACGAGTGCTTCATCCCCAAGCGGTGACTGCGATGCACACCCTCCCCCCGACCTCGCCACCGCGACACCTTGGACACGCGCACGACACGCCCGCGACACGCCCGCGACACCTCACGCCCGCGACACGCCCGCGACACGCCCGCGACACCTCACGCCCGCGACACGCCCGCGACACGCCCGCGACACCTCACGCCCGCGACACGCCCGCGACACGCCCGCGACACCTCACGCCCGCGACACGCCCGCGACACGCCCGCGACACGCGTGCGGCTCTGCGCGCAGGTGGATCCACACGTGGTCGGGCCACACCAAGGGGGTGGCGGCGATCCGCTGGTTCCCCGGCAACGGGCACCTGCTGCTCTCCGCGGGCATGGACCACAAGGTCAAGATCTGGGACGTCTTCAACACGCGCAAGTGCGTGCAGACCTACATGGGCCACGCGGCGGCGGTGCGCGACATCCAGTTCACCAACGACGGGAAGCGCTTCCTCACGTGCTCCTATGACCGCTACCTCAAGCTGTGGGACACGGAGACGGGCCAGTGCATCTCCGCCTTCACCAACCGCAAGCTGCCCTACTGCTGCACCTTCAACCCGGACGACGACAAGCAGCACGTCTTCCTCGCCGGCTGCTCCAACAAGCACATCGTGCAGTACGACACGCACACCGGCAAGGTGGAGCAGCTCTACGACCAGCACCTCGCCGCGGTCCGCAGCGCCGCCCGTCCAGCAGGGCCGAGCGCCAGTCGGCCTGTGAGGCGCGCACTCCGCCGGCCATAGGTCAACACGATCACCTTCGTCGAGAACAACGCGCGCTTCGCCTCCACCGCCGACGACAAGAAGATGCTCATCTGGGAGTGCGCGCCGCCCGCGCGCCGCCCCTTCTCTCTCCCGTGCCCCGGACCCCCCCCCATCCACCCACCCCACCCCCGGAAGCGCGCTCCCGCGCCTGGCCTCGCCACCCCCTCCACCCCCACCCACCCGCCGCGCAAGGTACGGCATCCCCGTCCCGATCAAGCACATCTGCCGACCCGACCCTCCACTCCATGCCTGCCGTCACAAAGACGCCAAACGACCAGTGGCTCCTCTGCCAAAACCTCGACAACCAGATCACAACCTACTCCGCCGCGGGCCGCTTCAAGCACAACCGCAAGAAGGCGCGCTTCGCCGCCCCCGTTTCACCCCACCCCACCCATCCACTCCACCCCCCTCCGCCCAGCCCTGGCCTTGCCCTTCCGCCGCACTCACCACGCCCCCCCCCCCCCCTCTTGGACAGACCTTCAAGGGCCACATCGTCGCCGGCTACGCGTGCAAGCCCGACATGTCCCCGGATGGCAACTACGTCATGTCGGGCGACAGCGACGGCCGGCTCTGGTTCTGGGACTGGAAGAGCGGCAAGGTGTTCCGGAAGCTTAAGTGCCACGACCAAGTCTGCATCCAGGCGATCTGGCACCCCGTGGAGCCGTCGCGCGTGGCCACGTGCTCATGGGACGGCACCATCAAGTACTGGGACTGAGGAGGGAGCTACACGTCTCCCGAAGTCCCGATGTGCCACACACCGATAACGATACGTACACGCAATACGGGGCCGCGAGCGCGAAAGGGCTGCGAGGACATATGAGATTAACGCGGTGCATGGCTGTTACGACTACCTATCTCTGATTGTGTACTCTTACAGGTAGTTTGTTTAAACGGCCGCAAAACCTCGCTCGACCTGGTCCCCTGGAAGTGTGGAACGACCTCAACTGCCACTTCTTGAGCTCTCGTCTCTTCCGCGTCGCCGTCGGGAGACTGCGACACTGGGCTAGGACCTAGGTACTGGTTGGGTAGTAGGCTAAGTTCTGAGCCTCAAAGTGTGACCGGTCACGCTGGGGTGCTTACGGTTACGCGGTCTAAGATCACTTGGAGCTAAGATCGGCGGGAGCCTCTTATGCGGGCTAAGTCGGCCGTGAGCTCACATTAGGGTTCCTCAAAATTTTCTTCGCCTGCGGCGGGCGGGCGCCGCCGCAACTTGCGCACGGAGGCTGAGAGGAGGGCGTGCTCGGCAGTGGCGACGGCGCTTGTAGCTTTTTGACCCGTGCCGCACGAGTATTCGGTTCAAGGAGGCAGCCCGTGGTGCGTGGTCGCCAGGAGACCCCTCGTGTTCGTCGCTCTGTCTGTGCCGTCTCCCATCGCGGCCGCGCTGTCCTCATCCATAGTGTCTGGGGGGTCGTACGTCCGCAAGTACGGAGCAGGCGCACATCGCTTCCAGGGAGGGGGCGTGCTTCGCCCCCCCCCCCCCTAGCATGTGGTGAAGCCTCGTGGGGGGGGTCGGACCCCCCCCTAGCATGTGGTGAAGCCTCTGGGGGGGGTCGGACCCCCCCCTAGCATGTGGTGAAGCCTCTGGGGGGGGTCGGACCCCCCCCTAGCATGTGGTGAAGCCTCTGGGGGGGGTCGGACCCCCCCCTAGCATGTGGTGAAGCCTCTGGGGGGGGTCGGACGCCCCCCCCCAGCATGTGGTGTGGAGAGAAGCACGCGTGCACGCCCCCCCCCCCTGGAAGCGATGTCCCGGATCCGATGTGCGCCTGCTCACGTCCGCGCGACGTCCGGACTCCGGAGGCTCTCTTTCGTAAAGATGTGAGGTTAACGCACTCCAAGTAAAGCTCTTTTGCAGCAACAAGAATTTTCAATGTACGTATGTACGTACTTTTAGCTGTACTGGGAGAAAATCTCTCTCTCTCAGTGTACGTATGTAGCATACTTACTGGGAGAAAAGCAAAAGGGAGAGGGGGTTGTGTTCTCTTACTAGACCCCTAAGGGCCCTACGCGCGGCGTGAGAGCTCGGAAGCAAGCTTTGCACGGCGATCGAGGATGGCGCGGTTTCGGGCTCATGCTAGCATCGGCTCATGCAAGGGTACAGTGGGTTGCGGGCATTAAGAAAGCGTGGCATTAAGAAACCACGCCGAGCGATTTCCGCAAAAATCTAAGAAACCACGGCGCGCCGCAGGCGCGGCTCCGAGAAAAGGCCAGACACGAGTGTGAACAGGAGCTCCGAGCTCAAAATTTCTCTTCGCCTGCGCGGCGCGTGCACTTGGCATTTTACAAGTCTGCGGTGTTTTGAGCGAGTGGATGGATGCGTGTGCGTCTTGAGTCGGTGGCAGACTGGCTGGCGGCATCGGATCCGGGACCGCAGCTCACCTCTTCCGCCGAGGGGGCCGGCTCTGACCTTTGACCTACCTTGGGAGCTAAGAAACCACGGCGTGGGGTGGGTGAGGGGTGTGGAAAGGCTTAGAAACGGCGGCCTGACGCGAAATCCTGTTTTCTTTTGCGAGTTAATGCGCGGTTGGGGGAGCCTGAAAAGGGAGCTCCCTCTCTCCCTACCCCGAGGACCTCTGCCCAAGCTGATGGTGCCCAGCCCAGAGGGCCCCAGGGGCTGTAGAGTCACACCTAGGAGAGGGGGTAGCTCACACCTTGTGGGCCGCACTGACCCTTCTCCCACGTGCCCTTGCCCGCCCCTCTGACCGCCGCCCGAGAGGCCCGACTTTGAGGGGCTGGTGAGAGCCCCCACCGTTGCGCCCTCACCTCACGCTGACAATATCCTTTGGGAATGCCCATGGGCTCTAGGGACCTGGGGGCAGCTTTGCCCGCGGGTGCCATGCTAGGCTATGGTAGCCATTCTCCCAGATTCTCCGGAGAGGCCGGAAAAGTGGCCAAGGCGGCCTCCGCTCAAGGATCGTTGGGATTTTCTGGTGACTCAGGAAGGAGGGTTCTGTGCTGTCCGCCCCCGGCTACGCCTGGCACAATTTATTAGAAGTCGGGGCTTCCACTTCCGCCCGAGAGAAAAATCCCTCTTGTCTCTCAGCCCACTTGCCCATAGCCGCCGAGACGGCGCGCTCTGCTGACTCTCATCTAGCACCCTCCTGGGTGGGCCTCTCCTGACCGCTGTGGGCCTCTCCAGACCTCTTCTTGCCTATGGGAGTACCCCTCCCAGTCTACTTCCTAGGACACAGGCACAGGTTTGCATAATGGGAGCTTTTCTCAAGGGCTATAGTGCAGAGAAGAAATACACGCCGGCGGCCTCGAGAATGCCGTCTCGGTCCCCTGTCTTGTCGGCAGCGTCCTCGCTCGTCGCCTCGCTCGACGTATCCGAGGCGACGAAGCAGCTCCGCAAAGAGAAGACGACGATAGTGCAATGCGCACGTGGCGCGCTCTACTACCTGCGCGACATCAAAGACAGCGAGGCGGTCTGCGAGCCGCTAGACGGTGGCGATGAAAGCACTCACACTCTGGCAAGCCTCTGGCAAGTGACAGGCTACGACAGCGATGAGGATGGGCTCGCGAGAGATCCACGGGTGACGAATATAAAGCGCCAGCGCACGTCGGCGGGCTCATCATGCTCCGCTCTCATACTCCAACCGTCGTCTGCGCTGACTGCAGCAATCGATAAGGAGCCCACTGCTGCCGAGCGGATGCTGCGCAAGGCGTTTCCGCTGGTGTCGCCGCACGGCACGGCCCATCTCGAGAAAGCGCTGCGCGAACTCGAGAAGTACGAGCTGGTCTGCCAGGGCGACGACTATGCCGACCCGGAGTGCCTCGCGACCAACTCCGAGGCGTTGCAGTACGCGCGCGCAAACGCCGTCGTCAAAGGCCTGACGTGGTCGATCAGCGCGTCCCTCGCGTCGCGCGGGCGGGGGCGCACCCTCGAGCGGCTCAAGGCCGAGCCGTTCCTGGGCGAGTCCAATGCGCGGAAGGTGCTCGACATCGTCGAGACCGGCACATGCGGGCGGACCCTCTCTCGCTTCCAGCGCGGTGAAGCGCCCCTGGACAGCAGCGGCAGCCGCCGCGTGCATGCGCACAGGAGCGAGCTTGGAGCCACGAGGCGCATGACCGGCGCCCCGGCAAAGCTGGAGCTCGCCTCCGTGCTCTGCCTCAGCGCCATCCGTGCCGGGGAGCTCGTGGACGATACGCGCGACCCGATCCGATCCATCGCCGAGCTGCGCGCGCGCCCCGACAGGCTCGCCAGCCTCGGCGGCGGGGTCCGACTGCAGCACTCGCTGGCGGTGCACGAGGACTTGCAGGAGCCCGTGCCCGCCGACGACGCCATCGCGATGCTGAGGACGGTGCAGGAGGCCGTGCGCGCGCTCAGCATACCGCACGCGAACGGCTGGCACGCCGAGTTTGTGGGCGGCGGCCGCACGCGCGGGTTTGCAGGGCACGACGTCGACCTCCTCCTAAGCCACGCGGAGGAGATGGCGAGCTTCCTGGACGGCAACGGGCAGCCCGTCTTCGTGATCAACCTGCTGCTCGAGGAGCTGGTGCGGCGGGGGCGCGTGCTGCCCAAGACGGAGGCGTACCACAACAAGAAGACGGCGAGGTATCGCCACGAGACGCCGCGGCCGTACCTGAGTGACCTCCACATGGCCAATGAGACGAGCAAGGGCTACGAGAACCTGCACCACGACCACCACGACAAGTTCTTTGGCATCTGGCGCAGCGCGCGCACGAGCAAGCTGCACCGGATCGACATCGTCGTCTGCTCGCACCCGGAGGAGCTCCCGTTCGCGCGGCTCGGCTGGACGGGCACGCGTACGCTCAACCGGATGATGCGGCTGCGCGCCATCGAGCTTGGCCTCTACCTGGGAGCGCACTCCATCACCGCACGCGGTAGCCAGACGCCAGGGTCGACCACCACGCAGGTGGTCGTCGAGGCGCGGCCTGGGCGGACGCCCGTGACGGTCACGCTGCAGAAGCTGGAGCCCCTGCCATTCGAGTACGTGCGCTCGGAAGAGGCGATCCTCCGCGTGCTGGCGTGTGGCACCGACGATTTCATCAACCTCGTGGAGCCGACGAACCGCAACGCGTGACGTAAGCCCTGCGGCGGATATTTATAGAGATCTCGTCTCTTCCCTCGCAATGTGGTGGCTCTCAACAAAAGAAAACCCGTTTCCCCGCCCGGCGGCGCGCGCGGCTGAGCCCCCCCGCTATTGCGTCACACTCGCATGCGGACGCGTCCACGCACAACCACGGCGCGGTGTCGGACGCGGGCGCCGCGTCGTCGGCCGACATGGCGGGCGGCATGGTGCCGACGCCTGCGGACCTGCTCATCATGGCGGTGCGGTCGGGGTCGAAGGAGATGAGCCAGGGCGTAATAGCGCAGCACCCTGAGGCGCTGCAGGGCCGCGACACTGAGGACGGCGCGACTGCCGTCCACTGGGCCTCGCTGCTGGGGCACGCGGAGCTGGTCGAGTGGCTGATCGAGCAGGGAGCGCCGCACGACTGGGCGGTTGAGTCGTCCGGGATGCAGCCCATCCACTGGGCGGCGACGCGGGGCCATACCGACGTGATCAAGGTGCTGCTCAAGCGGGGCGCCAACATCGACGCGCGCGACGTCAAGGTCGCCTCACTCTCTCCTCTCTCCTCTCTCCTCTCTCCTCCCACTCTCCCTCTGCTAGCTCCTTCATCTCTCTCCTCTCCCCCTCCTTCCTCCCCTCTCCAGTGCGCCTGCGCGGTGACGGATCGCGCTCCCCTGCGCAGGGCACGACGCCGCTCGTCATCGCCTCCCAGTACGACCACACCGTCCTCGTCTTCTTTCTCGTCCAGCAGCGCGCAGACATCAACCTGCTCGACGTCTACTCCGACTCGGCGCTCCACTGGGCCGCGTACAAGAACAACCAGCAGACCGTCGCCCTCCTCCACTACCTCGGCACGCCCGCCCTCGCCCTCGACCCCCCTCACCCCCTCACCCCCTCACCCCCTCAACCCCTCAACCCCTCACCCTCCCCTCCGCCAGGCCTGCCCGCCGACGCCGCCGACTCGTACGGCTCGACGCCGATGCACCTCGCCTCAGCGCAGGGGTCGCTGCAGGCGAGGAGGGGTTGGGGGGGGGGGGGGGGGAGGAGGCTCGGCCGAGGTCCACTCAGCGCCGCGCCTCCGCCGCGCCAGGTGATCGAGTACATCATCGAGGCGACGCCCAACCCGACGCAGCTCGTCAAGCTTAAGGACAACAAGGGGCGCACGCCGATCGACGTGGCGCGCGAGCGCGGCTACCGGCACGTGCTGCAGGCGCGCGAAGAAGAAGAGGAGCTAGTCAGAGCTGGTGTCCTTGCCATGGCTGCCGGCGCACCGTGTGTCAGGCAGGAGGGTGCCGTGGGTCGGAGGAGCGAGTGGACCGACTCTCTTCCTCTCCCCCGGCACCGTGCTGCAGGCTCTCGCGCCGCTCAACCCTGCGCCACTCATGCGCTGCTTCTACACGATCATGGGACAGGCGCGCGGAGGGCGGGCGGGCGGGCCGAGCACGCGCCCTCTCTCCCACCCCCTCCCGCCCCCTCCCCCTCCCCTCTGCTTCCAGGGCGGCGCCTCGGACAAGGTGATGTTTTACTTCTTTTGGGTCAACAGCTTCGCCGCGGCGGTCACGTACTACCGCCTCGCGCAGGAGCGGCGGCAGCTCGTCCATGAAGTGACCACGCGAGCGAGTGGGCCTCACCGCACCCGCCTCCCGCCCCCCCGCAGGAGGTGGACGCGCCGATGCGCCACCTCGCCTTCGCCTCCTCCTTCCTCGGCATGTACTTGTTCATCTTCGCTACCTACATGACTGACCCGGGCGCCGCTCTCCCCCTGACGCGCATCGCGCCGCCCGTCTCTCCCCCCCTTTCACCCCTCACCCGACCACTCCCCGTCGCCTCCCGGCCCCCCCTCACCCTCCCCACCCGCGCGCACCGTGAGGCCGCCTCGGGACCGCCTCGGCCGACCTCGCCCCCAGCCCCGCCCTCCCGCCGCCGCAGGCAGCATCGACACGTCGGGCGACGCAAACGCCCAGTACCGGCGCACCCGAGCCCCGACGCCGACGGCCGGCACTGCACGCGCCTCCCGCCAGCCTCGTCTTCGCTCCCCGTAGGCGCGCCCTCGAGCTCGCGGCGGACGGCAGGATCGAGGAGGCGACCGCGATCGGCCCGCTCTGCCACACTTGCCACATCGCGCGCCCGCTGCGCTCCAAGCACTGCGGCGAGCTCAAGCGGTGCGTCTCCGCCTTCGACCACCACTGCCCGTACGTGCACAACACCATCGGCGCGCGCAACTACGCCCTCTTCATCGCATTCATGTTTTGCGGCCTGGTCGCCATCCCGCTCGACGCGGCGCTCTGCCTCGAGTACCTCCTGCGAGTCGGCCGCAACGGCTGGGTGCGGCTCCCCTCCCCTCCCTCCCTCCGCCAGAGCCCGCCTGCCGCGCCGCGAGGCTCACCCTCCCACTCGCGCGCCTCCCCTCCGCAAGGGGCTCGCACAGCTGTGCGACCATCTCCTCTTCTTTATTAAGGATTCATTAATTAATTAATTAGGTGCTCCTCCAGCTGTGCGACCATCTCCTCTTCTCGCTGTTTGCGGCGCGCGCCGCCGCCCCGCCCCACCGCGCCACCGCCCGCCGCCGCCCGTCCCGCCGCCGCCCGCCGCCGCGCGCCACCGCCCGCCACCGCCCGCTCCGCCGTCGTCGGCAGGTAGTGATGAACTCGTACCACTGGTGGCTGATTGCCTCGAACCTGACCACCAACGAGCACCTCAACAAGCACCGCTACGTCTACTTGCGCGACGAGATGGGACGATACCGCAACGCCTTCAGCAGCGGCGTTCTGAGCAACATTGGCGCGCCGCCGGGAGAGCAACACTGGAGAGCCCCGCCGCTGTGCTACCCACCGCGGCGCCGCCTGCGCAGGCGATTTTCTGACGCGGAGCCGCACGACGAGCACCGACCCGTTTGTGTATACGCAGAGGTATAACGCGCAGGCGATGAAGCAGCGCGAGATTGGGTACGGCGACTCGTCACGGTCTGGCGACGAGATGATGCCGGCCAAGGAAGGCAGCCAAGGTCTGCTCTCATCGGAGCAGCAGGTCTAGGGAGGGACTCTCGGCGGGGCGGCAGGCGCGCGCGGTCGGGTCGTGGCGACGCCCCGCACCCGCAGGCTGGCCCGTGCATCGCAGGGCCCCTCTGATGGCTCAGATAGGAGGCGAGCGATTGAGGGGGCGGATGGGTGAGAGCGTGTATCCGCGTCTTGGGACTTCAACCAGGCTGGGCGGGCGGCGGCGGGATAGCTGGGGGCCCATGCACTTCCCGACGTGAGGGGTCGTAGGGGGATAGACACTGTGGGGAGACGACTGTCGACTCTTTGCATGCGAGCGGCCCGGGTGACCGATATCCCCGCGCACAGCGCCTGAGAAAAGCCGCCCCAAAGCCCACATGCACGCTGTGCATCGCAGCTGCAACCTGCATCGCTCCGCCTCTCTGCAAGACACGTATATGCCAGCGAAACGCTCCTCCACAACTGTCATTTTTGTCAAGAACTTTAACTAATACCTCACACCAAGTGTGACAAGCTCTTGACTCTGTGGAGTGCTACCGAGCTGCTCTTTTTGCCGAAAAGGTGCTTGCGGTTGGCCTAGAGCTGGTTCGTGGTTGTTGATGACCGATGTGGCGACGGCTGCGCCCCCGCAGCGGGGGCGGCCCGGCACTTGAGGCAAACTGCGGCGCCTCACCTCCCTCTTATTCCTCCGCCTGTCCGATGGCCGCAAAGGTGAAGGGCGAGAACTTTTGGCCGTCACCGTAGTAGAACTTGTTCTGGAACTCGACCCACTGCAGCCGCAGCGCGTGCAGAAAGGAGGAGAGGTTCTCCATCGCCATGAGCACCACGAGTGAGATGATGGCCCACATCGAGAACGCGATGAAGAGGACGAACGCTGCGAGATACGGGTTCTCGATACGCGACTTGAGGCCCGAGCCAAGGATCATGTCCTTGAAGAGCTCGGCGAGCTGCGAGTGCGCGAGCGAGAGCGCCCAGAGCCGCAAGTACGACGCCGTGTTTGAGATGCCGCCGAGCACAAACTCGATCGTGTGGATGCCCTGGTGAATGAAGGCATCGCCGGCAGAGAACTCGTGGTGCTCCTCTCCGGCTGGGGCCGGCTGGGCGCCGTCGGTGTCATCGTCGAGGTTCGCGTACGACTGGTTGCCGCGCTTGCCCGAGTGCTGGTAAATCTCGATGAACGGGATGGCGAGGAGCAGCACCGGCACGGCGCAGAAGGCGGCGATGAGCAGGGTGCCCTGGATGGAGGACTGCATCGGCGAGATGCAGACCTTGAGCTGCCCGGCGTTCGGACCCAGCTTGTCGACGTAGCTCCCGACCGTGCTACCGTCGGGCCCGCTGGAAATGCCCAGATATCCCTCGCACGAATGGGGGCACGCCGCTTTCAGCGCCGGGTAGGAGCAGTAGCCGAGCGCGAAGACGTTACTGCAACCGCCCTTGTAGGACGAGCCGTCTTCGGGCCCTCCGAAGCACTCGATGCCGTAGAGTGGCGTCGTGATGTCGTCCGTCGGCGACATGAACATGTTGATGAGGAGGGTGAGGAGCGAGGGCGCCGGCTGGCAGATGCCGTCGCCGACGCACGACCAGTCCGTCGCCCACTTGTAAAAGATGGTTAGGACGAGGTAGCCGAAGATGCCCTCAAAGAAGACAATCTCGGGGATGAACTGGAAGACAACCTTCTTGTAGTCCTTGTACTCGAGGTGGTTGAGCAGCGAGAGGAAGACGCCGAGCGACATCTGCAGCACGCCGACCACGATCGAGATTTTCATCTTGAGCGAGTTGAAGAAGGTGATCTTGTTCTCCGTTACGTGCCAGATGGGGTCGATCCCAACCGGGTAGATTCCCAGCTCGGGCGAGAGTTCGCAGTCCTCGCCATTCGCGCACGTCTCGCCCCCCGGGCCCAACCAGCGAGAGGTGCCAAAGAAGCCCATCGGGAAGGCGAACGCCTCGTTGTAGAGGAGGCCGACAAAGGCGCCGAAGACGCCGTTGAGGAAGCAGATGTAGCGGCCACCGTACACCATCTCGAGCATGTCGCCGAGGTCCTTGCCCTCCCACTCCTTCTCCTTGGAGATGAGGTACAGCCCAAAGAGGGCAAAGAGCAGGCCGTGCCCAAAGTCGCCAAACATGATGCCGAAAAGGTAGGGGAAGAGGATGCAGCAGAAGGCGCCCGGGTTCACCTCGCGGTAGCGCGGCGTGCCGTACGTGTTGACGAGCGCCTGGAACCCGCTCGTGAAGCTGTTGGTCGGCACGTAGGTGGGAGGGGTCAGCCGCGACCGCAGCTGGTTCATGATGGGGCGCGTGTCGAGGCCGCGCGAGATTGCCGCTCGCTGGAGCTCGGCGTGGATCATCTCGTACTCGTCTGTGCAAACCCAGCCCTCTGCGATGAAGACGTGGCGCTTGATGTCGAACTCGCACTTGTTGAGCGCGTCGTAGACCATCTTTTCGCGCCCCACCACGTGCGTCCAGAGCGCATAGTCGTGCGCGCACCTCTGCAGCGCATTGTTGAGGATGGCCGTCGAGCGTGCGAGCACCTCGGAGGACTCGGTGAGCCGCCGGTCGACCTCGACCACCATCCTCGCGTGCTCCCCCGGCAGGTCGGGGTACTTGTACAGGGTGGCTCCAAAGTAGGTTGCAATCTTGGACACCTTGTCCCCGAGCACGCCACCAGTGAAGAAGACCATGAAGAAGCTCTTCTGCGTGAGCTCGGGGCCGTCCTTGGCGGTGCCGGCGTCGAGGAGCAGCTTCTTGATCCGCTTCTGCTGGAAGACGCAGTTGCCGCGCGTGGCGCGGAAGAGGATGCGCTCGAGCGAGGCGACGAACTCCGTCTTGACGACACCGGCCACGACGCCGAGCATTGAGCTGAGGGCGCGGGGAGGGCCGGTGAGAGGCGGCGGCGGGGCCGGAGAGGGGCGGTGACCGCGCCACCTGCTCGGCGCGCCAAACTCGGAGAGGGAGAGGAGCTCGTTGTCGGCCTCGAGCTCCCGGGAGGCGAGCGCCCCCTCGCCAGTGTTGTAGAAGTTTTTGCCCATCGCGAGCACGATGGCCTGCTCCTCGAGGGCGTTGTGGTTCTTCTCGAAGAGGGCCTGGGACGCCTTGAGGCTCTCAAGCTCCACCTCCACCTCGCGCAGCTGCGTGTCGACCTTGCCAAGCTCGGGAAGCTCGAGAACGTCAACGCGCGTCTGCGCAGGCTTGATGCCGGCCGCATCGAGCTCGTCGCCAATGCTGCGCAGGATGCGGCCGAGCTCGTCGCACTCGCGAACCTCGTCCACGAAGGAGCGCTTGTAGAAGGAGGTGCCGGCGTTGAGCTGCACGCACCGAGGAGGGCGGGCCGGGCGGCGGTCAGGCCGGGCGGCGGTCAGGCGACCGAGGGCGAGGGTGTTGGGGTGACGAGGCGGGGAGCAACCGGCGCGCAGGGGAGGCTGGCTGCAGTGGGCGAGCGCACGTCACGCATCTGCATCTTTCCCAGCTCGCCCAGGTGAGACATGACAGCGTGCGCCGCATCGTTCTGTACAATCAGCTGCACCAGCTGCATCTTCTTGGACCGCCATAGCTCACCCTTTGGACAGAGGGACGCCATGAGCGCTCAGCAGCTGGCAGTCGGTGGCACGGCGGGCAGGTGGAGGGGTGGGAGGCTCGGCTGGCGGACGCCACTCTATCAATCCAGACCGAGGGGGCGTGGATCGCGCGCGCGCGCGCGGCAATATCCCCCTATCCACGCGTGCGACGCACCGTGCACAGAGCGTCGCATTGCTGTGCGCGGTCTCTCAGTGACACGGGGACTAGGGCGCGGTGGGAATGGAGGGGTTGCAGAGCGCAGCGGGGGCGAAGGGAGAGGAGCTGCTCAGTGCGGCGGGCAGGGTTTGAGCGCGGCGCGGTAGGCACACCATGTCGGAATTCCCCGAGAGACACAGGGACCCGCCCGCCACAGCGCAGCGGCAAAGAAATCGGATTCTTAGCGGTTGGGCCCAAGGGGTTCCTCTCCTGCTCCTGACAAGGGACACGACAGGCTCGCAGCGCGGTGCTCGGTGGACTCCCAACTCCACTGGCGGTCTCATTCTCGGTCTATCTTGAAACTTGAGTCTTGACTCTTGCTTGATTGACATGACTCTTGATTGAGCACTGGATAGGGTCGATCGATTCCGCATGGTACTGGACCCCTCGATCGTCTCGCCCTCCCTCGCTGGTGTGCTCATTGGGGGGGGTCATAACAAACACGGTACAGGATCGAGGTGCACGCTGCTGAAGCAGTCTTGAGTAGGGTGCCCACAGGACCCAAAAAAAGAAAAGAAAAATTGGACCACCCCCGATCGCAGCACTTCGTGTTCGAGAGTCGAGATATTGAGATTGTGACTAGGAGGGAGGGACGCGGGGATTCTCAAAGGTGCCGTGCGCGCGCCGAGGCGCCCGCGGCGCGCGCGCGCCCGGCTGCACCAGCAGGAGGCGGCGCAATATGGCCATAGTACAGCCCTTGAGGAGGAGGAAGAGGCTGGCTGGCAGTGCTGTATGCCGCCGGGGGGCAGTTTTGGGGTGCTGACCCACGCCCAGGGGGCTGCAGAACGCGTCCGCAACCGGGACAACCCGCCCCCCCCCAGCCGAGGCCGGTCGAAGCCCCTTGAGCACAGCCGTGAGGAGTTCTCTTGGTGCTCCTGGCGGCCGTTCAAAGGTCGGGCGCGCGGCGAGGGGGGGGGGGGGGGGTCTTGCTTGCTCCACATCGAGCGCCATCGGTCCGGACCGGCGTGCGCAATGAGGGTCGGCCTGCACAAGGTCTGGGCCGCGGCCGCTCGGCGCCAAGTGCAGTGTCACGCTCGCGCTGGAGGCGCGGTCGGCAGCCCAATCCATCAACTACACTCATCTTCTGGTGCTTGGCCCCGTGCAACAGCGGTCCGGCAGGCTGGCCTGCCCCCAAGGCCCCCCGGGCCGCCGCTGCGGGTTTGGGAGTTATATGCTTAGGCACAGCTTCGGCGATGGCAGCCCCTCTCTGGGGTGTTGCATAGGCAGGGAGTCTCCCCCGCTGGTCTCCTCCTTCCCATGTTTCTTTTCTTTTGAGAGCAGAACGCCGGGTTTGTCTTCTATGTGCGTGTGCGATGTGTGTCGGTGAGAGAGAGACGGCGAAGGGCGGGGACGCGCGGGGCAGAGACTCAACGGTTCGTCGGCACGTCGGGGTTGGAGACGGAGAAGGGGAGTCTGGACGGTCGGCGAGGGGGTCGTAGACAACAGGGCGTACGGGGTAGCCGCCACTTTCCTGCCTCGCAAGGGCGGGGCTGTCCCGGAAAGTGAGAAACGCCGGGCAGCGTGGTGCACAACTTCAACCTCCCATACGTGTTTGTTAGCTCCTTTCCTCGGGCTGTTCCATCTTCCCATCTCCTTCCAACCTAGGCGGGGCGGGGGGGGGGGGGGGCGCGGGCGCGGAGTGTGGTGCGGTGTGGGTGTGTGCGCGTTACGTGGCTGCAGCAAGTGCTCTGGGGGGAGGCGGGGGCCCCCGGAGGCACCGTGCGCCGCGCCGCAGTGCGGAAACGGGGCTCCGGCTCTACTAGTCTCTACTAGCACCAACTTCCCGATTAAGCTAGGTTAATCAGAGGGCAGATTTGGAGAGATCTCGAGGAGTACACACAGATAGACCCTCCAATCATGAGAAACCTCCAACCTGATCGGTCGTACTGACCGCCGACAGATCACTCCAGACAGCAGACAGGCCGACGTCTGCACGTGGCCGGCCGGGCGAGAGGCTTGACACGATCCGACCCTGCGACCCTGACGCTGCTGCTCTAGCTATCAGACAACTGCTGACTGCTGCCACAATGTGTGACCGGTGCTGGCCCACTTGGCGGCCTTCCCGGTCAGTGGTGAGGCGCAGTTCAGAGCTGTCGATGGCGCGATGCCGCACTGGTCCCACATTGGTGACACGAGACCACCACGTTTGCCGGTCCAAGAGAGAGGCACCGGCGCTGTCCTGAGAAAGTGCATGGTCCCTCTTGACTGCCCATGCGCGCGAGGCTGTGTAGGCATAGCCTCGAGAGTGCCAGCAGCCAGTCGCCGAGGCAGTCTGTGACGCGCATTGCGTCAGAAGCGTGCACACGATAGAAGGACACCTTCCTACTGACCGTAGGATCAGGTCGTCACTGAATGCTTGATACTAAGGCCGCGAGCTATGCAGGTGGTCAATTGTGCAGCATGGCACGGTCAGCAGCGCCGACAGGCTGTCGCAAGGCGTGATAGCATGCTGCAAGTACAGCGAATTCCCATGAAACAAGTAAAAAATCGCGCAAAAAAGAAAAAAGTGCCGAAAAAATCGGCGCCTGCGGCGGGCCATGGGACCCCATCTCCCCCCCGCATGGATACCCTCCAGGGCCCCCGCCTCCCCCCAGAGAGCAAGTGACCGTCCGTTTGTGTAATTACGTATTGTGCAATATTAACAACGAAGGCGCTCTCAAAAACAAACAAGAATGAAGAATCGTATCTAAGTAAATGCTTCGATAGAGATGCGTATTCAATGCTCCGACATCTGAGGACACATAGATGCGCCGCGATCTATTGTATCATTATCTATTTGATCTATGTGTATCATTATGCCGCTGCAGCTCCCATTTGCATGCTGGCCGCGGCGTCTTCAGTGCCAGAGGACGGATTGCGAAGACACCGCCCTGTGACTTTACCTCTCGTGTTCTCTGCGCGTCACATCTGCCATCGACCGCCAACGCCGACGTTTTCTCCATGGACGGCAGCACGCACCGCGGCAGCTGGTCTAGTGAAGTATAGGAGATTGGCGTCTTTCCGTCGGGGCCTAGCGGCCATGGGCATGCCGGCCAGCACGTCTGGTCATCAGCCTCAGAACGAGTTGAACTTGGTCCAAGAGCTTGGTGACTCAAGGAGTCTAGTCGGTCTGGGCAAGAGTGGAACAGCTGGCGACCGATGACATCGACGCACGGTGTGTGAGACATCCGCGGCGCTGCGTTCCCAAACACGCCAAACGACATCCTTCCCCCTTTGCCGCAGAAGTGATGTCTGAACGGGCCTCGGCCACTAGCGCGAACCTCCGCGCATGTCTGATTTGAGCAGGCGCACTCCCCAGACCGTGCACCTGACCGGTCGCAGTGCAGACTTCTACATGGGCTGCGACAGCGCGTGCGCCCCACGCAGCCGTGAGTATCGCTCCAATGCGGTTTGCCGCGGTAATAGCAGTACATCCAGTCCCGCATCGGCACTCCTCGCACCCCGTCTAAGCGGAGCGTAAGCTGCAAGAACTGCTCGGTGTTGGCTCCTTTGAGACCGCGACGCAAGTGCTTCATGTTCCATTCGGATCCTTTGAGGGTTTTTGCCAGCGTTGGCGCTGTCATGATGTGGCGACCGCGCGTCAAATACTGTTGCATGGCCCAGCGGCCGCCATACGCCATGTGGTCATTGATCCCGCCTTGGCTATCCGAGGCTGGGACGTAGACCGTCGTGTTGTCGATCACGTCGATCACAGGCGCCTCCACGACCGCCTCCCAGAACAAGTCGGGCCGCAGCCGTGTGATGGTCTTGAAGTGTCCACGCCTAGACAGTTCGTGGGCCCTGATCATGGCCTCGCAGTGCGCAAGGTCGCACAGCGCTTGCAGGAAGGCGCGACGGCAGTCGTGGGCGCGCGCTCTCGCGTCACAGTGCTGCCACGTGCTCGTGAGGTTGAATTCCGCGTCGGATTTATAGCACCACGTCTGGAGCTCAATCTGATTCTCCGTCACTGGAAACAGCTGGCGGATCATCGTCCAGTTGTCTTGCCGCGGACGGACGCCGAAAAATTGGATTGATGGAGTGCCCAGGAAACGGAGAATCCCTTGCCGGACGTTGTCGCCGATGGCGACAAAACTGCGCTCGAGGCCTGTCACGCAGACCGCATGTGCGGGCTGCGACTCGTCTCGCAGCGGATTTGTCGGGTCCTGGTTGTCTCGCAGCGGCCAACTTGTGTTTTTCAATGCGAGTCGTGTTCTTTGGTGGGAGGCAGAGACTCCGAGCAGGACAAGCAGCATATATGTTGTATGTGTGTGTGGGGGGCCGGCCGATGCCGCAGCGAGCTAAGCCCAGCGAGGTGAGCTTGTTGCGCTGCCGCTCGAAGCGCACGATGTCGAGGGCCGCCTCCTCGGTCTTCCCTGGGAGGAGAAGAAAAAAGTGCGAGAAAAGCGAGCTCGTTTTGGTGGACGTGATAAGCTCATCGCTGAGATGAGACCGCCAGTGGATGTGGGAGTCCACCGCGCACCGCGCTGCGAGTCTATCGTGTCCCTTGTCAGGAGCAGGAGAGCCCCACCTGTCCCCCTGATCGTTCTTCCAAAATCCTGCTCGTGCAGGTGTGGACTCCTGTGTCCTCGTCCCATCCCTCGTTTGGCGTGTCTGTTTTCTTTCTTTCTTTCTTTATAAGCTCATCGGGCGCGTTTCTGCTTGGCCGCTTTGTGTATCTCGAGACCTCGAGAGAAGGCCGCCCCGAGGGCCCAAGTGACAATTGGCTTTCTTTTGGCGGGCAACGTTTCTGCTGCCCCTTCTCGCCCTAGCGCTGCCGTCTGTGCCGCCAACGCCGCCAGCACAGCCACCCGCGCTTTCGACTCTGCCCGTCGAGCCGCCGCCGACGCTGCCTCTCGACCCGCCGTCGACGCCGCCGATGACCCCGCGTGAGCCTGGCGGTGGTGATTCCGGCCTTATGCCTGAAGCCAATATAGCAAAACGTGGGAGTGACCGCTGGCGCTTTGGTGCTGTTGTTCCTCCTGCTCTGCATCACCACGTTCCGGCTTCTGCTGCGCATCGCCGCTGCTCACGACACGAGCCCGTGGACGCTCCTCGGCCTGTGGGTCGAGCGGAGCGCTGTCGTGCGCGCCGGCGTCCGCACCGCGCGGGCGGGCCACTGGCTTTGGGCGCATCTGCCCGTCCTTCCGTGTATGCGCTGGGGGTGCGACGTGCCCGTGGTGTGGGAGCGGATCTGCCGCAGAGCCAACAAGGAGCCGACGTGCTGCGGCGCCCGTTTGTCGGCGGGCGGCTGTGGAGCTCGGAGCAAAAGGGATATAGAGCTGTTTAACGTTGGGAGCTGAACAGTGTTGCTAGTGTTAACAGTAACAACAGAACAGTGGGGCTCCCCAACAACAGTAGCTAACGTTAGGCCGGCTGAACAACAATAAGGAAGGCCTGGCAGTGACCCACGACGATCTCCAGCGTCCAGTGCGGGTAATACCCGAAAATACCCGAAAAAACCCAGGTATTTTCGGGTTTTACCCGGATTTTTTGGCATTTTCTGCTTGCTGACCGCTGAACAACAGCAACAACAGTAACAAACAGTAACAGCATGGGCTGGGGTGAACACTTGAACAACGTTAAGGATTTCAGCCAACACTAGCGCAACTGTTAGGCCCAAAGTTAATGTTAAACAGCTCTAAAAGGGAAAGCTGCGGAGCTCCGGGACGGCGAGCTCGTGACCTCAAAAGGATGGGGGAGCCGAGCGGCGGCGTGGGGCGGGAGAGGGCTCTCTCTGTCGGCCGAAGCTGGCCTCTTGTCCGGCCAGCCGGAGCGGGAAGTCGACGCCGTTAGCGAGGCGTGAATGCATCCTGCGTGAGTAGTATACAGCGCGCTCGATAGGCTCACTCACAATTCAGCATTTATTTCGATTTTTTGGTCCAGCGCTGTGGTGATGTTGGCGTAGCGCGCCTGCCCGTCCGGCCAGGACCCGCCGGAGGCACACCTCGCGACCATCCGCCTTCCGGACTCGGGCCCGGTGCTTCGACGCAGCACAGTGTGCTTCGTGGTAGCATGAACTCAGAACGGCCCCCCGAGAGCGCCTCTTCGACGCCTACGGGTCCCGGGGGGTCGGAGGGGTTGCGCGTGGCAGCCCGTGAGTGCCGAGATGGGTCTGTGCTTCGACGTAGCATGGGCCCCCGGAGGCTAATCTACAGCAGCGGCGAAGTGAGCGTGTTTGTGGTGTTGGTGTGACGTCTGAGCTTGGATCTGTGACTAAAGCCGCTTACCACTGATGAATCCCCACCCGAATAACACACAGTGCGCGCCCCAGCACTTCACTACGCCCTCCGCGCGAAATCGCTAGTGGTGCTTTGACCTTTGTTTGTGGCAGCACATTGTCATTGATCATTGTTTGTGCTTTGCGAGAGAGATTACTTGTTTGTGCTTTGTTTGTGGCAGCACGGTGCGGTGCCCGAGACCGCTTCAGCTTCACATCTGCTAGCGTGGTCATCCGGCTACATCCCGCGCAGGCCCCGCGCAGCGCACTCCGCCAGCCGAGTCTCCTCCTTCCCAATACAAGTCCGGCCCCTGCGACTCGGGTTGATGGCTTGGAGCACTTGGAGTGCCGTCGTTGGCGGCCGGGCAAGAAACTTCTCTTTTGTCGGCGACGTCCAGTTCGGCCGCCGCCGCACTCGGGTTGATGAGGCGTGCTTCGTCCGTGCTGCGCGCGCCGCTCACGCGGGGGCGCCGCGGCTTGGCCTCGTCATCGGACTACAAGATCACGGATCACGCGTATGACGCCGTCGTCGTCGGAGCTGGGGGCGCCGGCTTGCGCGCGGCCTTTGGGCTCGCCAACCACGGTGCGCGGCCGCTGCAAATCCACCTCGACTGCAAATCCACCCACAGACGCCCCGTGGCCGGACCCTGCTCCCCCCCCTCCCCCCCCCCGGACCACCGACTCCGCCTCCCGGTTTCGGCCGCCCTCCCTCCTCCCCTCCGCCGATGACCGTCACTGCCTCGCACCTCGCACCTTGCACCTCTGGCCCCACTCGCGCCTCGCTCGCGCGAGGGAGGCCGGCTAGCCGCCTCCAGGCAGCGCGCTTGGCGGCGGTGTGCAGCCGCAGCCGCAGCCGCAGTCCCTCCTTCCTCCCTTCCCCGCCCTCACCCGACACTCGGCGCCTTGGCCCGGCTCCCTTCCCTCCCCTCCTCCTCCTCCCCGCCCGCAGCCTCGCTCGCGCCGGCGCTCAGCCCGCTCGTCCCTGCCCCCAGGGTTCAAGACGGCGTGCATCACCAAGCTCTTCCCGACGCGCTCGCACACGGTGGCGGCGCAGGGTGGCATCAACGCCGCCCTGGGCAACATGTCTGTTGACGACTGGCGCTGGCACATGTACGACACAGTCAAGGGGTCCGACTGGCTGGGAGACCAAGACGCGATCCACTACATGTGCAAGGAGGCGCCGCGGACGGTGATCGAGCTCGAGCACTACGGCGTCCCCTTCTCGCGGACGGACGAGGGCAAGATCTACCAGCGTGCCTTTGGCGGCCAGTCGCTCGACTACGGGAAGGGCGGCCAGGCGTGTGCTGCTAGAGAGTGGCGTAGTCGGGAAGGGCGGCCAGGCGTGTGCTGCTAGAGAGTGGCGTAGTCGGGAAGGGCGGCCAGGCGTGTGCTGCTAGAGAGTGGCGTAGTCGGGAAGGGCGGCCAGGCGTGTGCTGCTAGAGAGTGGCGTAGTCGGGAAGGGCGGCCAGGCGTGTGCTGCTGCTGCGCGTGCTCCTGTCATGGACACGTCGGCGACGCGCCCCTCAGGCGTACCGCTGCTGCGCCTGCTCCGACCGGACGGGGCACGCGATCCTGCACACACTCTACGGCCAGGCGGTGAGGCACGAGACGGAGTTCTTCCTAGAGTACTTCGCGCTCGACCTCATCATGGACGACGCCGGCGGCTGCGCTGGAGAGACGGCGGCCCGCACCGGGGCGAGGGGTGGTAGGTCTCGCCCCGCCGTCCCTCTAGGCGCGTGCGTCGGGGTGATGGCGCTCTGCATGGAGGATGGCTCGCTGCACCGCTTCCAGTGCAAGAACACCGTGCTCGCGACGGGCGGGTGCGGGCGCGCCCAGGCCTCCAGCCCCACCCCCACCCCCACCCCCCACCCCCGCCCCTCGCCCGCAGGTACGGGCGCGCGTGGTACTCGGCCACGTCGGCGCACACGTGCACGGGCGACGGGTCGGCGATGGTGGCGCGCGCGGGGCTGCCCCTGCAGGCACCTCGAACTTGAGAGAGTACGAGACCGCGTCCTCTTGTGGTTCTGATGTTGCTCGATTGCCCCTGCAGGACCTCGAGTTCGTGCAGTTCCACCCGACCGGCATCTACGGCGCCGGGTGAGACGGCCCTCCCGGCCCCCCTTCCTCCGGGCCACCCCTCTGCCCACTGCCGGCTCGTCCCGCGGCGCGCAGGTGTCTCATCACGGAGGGGGCGCGCGGGGAAGGAGGGATCCTGCGCAACGCGGAGGGCGAGCGCTTCATGGAGCGGTGAGACACGTCCTCCTCTCCTCCTCTGCTCTCCTCTTCTCCTCTCCTCTCCTCTCCTCTCCTCTCTGCTCTCCTCCTCCCTCTCCTCTCCCTTGTCCACTCTGCAACCCCTCCCCCCTGCCAGGTACGCGCCGACTGCAAAGGACCTCGCCTCGCGCGACGTCGTCTCGCGGTCGATGACGATGGAGATCAACGAGGGCCGCGGCGTGGGGCCGGACAAGGAGCCCTCCCTCGCCCTAGCCCCCCTCGCCCTAGCCCTCCCTCGCCCTAGCCCTCCCTCGCCCTAGCCCCCCTCGCCCTAGCCCCCCTCGCCCTAGCCCTCCCTCGCCCTAGCCCCCCCTCGCCCTAGCCCCCCTCGCCCTAGCCCCCCCTCGCCCTAGCCCCCCCTCGCCCTAGCCCCTCCTCGCCCTAGCCCTCCCTCGCCCTGCAGCCCCCCTCGCCTTAGCCCCCCTCGCCCTAGCCCCCCTCGCCCTGCAGCCTCGAGCATGAGACGCCTCCTCCGCCCCTCACCCCCCACCAACCCCGCCCCCTCCCCCCGGGCAGGACCACATCTACCTCTACCTGAACCACATCCCGCCCGATGTCCTCGCCGAACGGTCCGCCTCGCACACGCCCTCCCCCCAACCCCCTACCCACGGGCACACACGGCGGAGGCCGACCCCCCCCCCCCCCCCCAACACAGGCTCCCCGGCATCTCGGAGACGGCCGCCATCTTTGCCG